>NC_092367.1:14703297-14762598 GCF_030848805.1 Temnothorax longispinosus | reverse complement strand
ATCACCATCAACGGAACGAACATCTATGGTTTCCCTAAATCGTTGTCCCAAGATCAGCTTTATATACTCCGACTGATTGTCGATTTCTAGTGGCGATATTTCCAGTAGTCGGCAGACGTCCAGAATCATCGTACCGGTTACTTCGGGTCGTGAGTTAAGTAGTTCACGAAAAGTGATATCATGATCATACAAAAGGACCTCTTTTTTCATCATATTCAAACGTACTAAAGCGCATAAAAGGCGAAATCATAATTCAGATATTTGTAAGAAATTTGTTTTTTAAGAAATGCTATTTCTTTTATTGTTTGAGCTATTATTTGTCGATATATGTATATAATCACCATCAACGGAACGAACATCCATGATTTCCCTATTTCCCGGTCCCAGGATCACCTTTATACACTCCAACTGATTATCGACTTGTGGTGTTGATCTTCTCAGGATCAGCTTTATATACTCCAACTGATCGGACGCATTTTTTATTTCTAGTGGCGATATTTCCAGTAGTCGGCAGGCTTCCAGAATCATCTTATCGGTTACTTCGGGTCGTAAGTTAAGTAGTTTACGAAAAACGATGTCATGACCATACAAAAGAGCCTCTTCTTTGATCATTTTCAAACGTGCTGGGCTTTCAATAGACCTCCTTAGAATCTCGCAAATGTCCAAGTTACTGACCGAGGAATCTCATCATAATAATAAATTAATAAATTAATAATATACATGTTAAACAAATTATACAAAATTGATTTTGTTTACATGTTGAATACATGTTTAAAATAAATATTGGATCCGTACTTATTAGCTGATTTATTAATAACGATTTTGCAGGTTGGACGCACCAGTGCGCACTCAGTGAACATTAAAGCCATTGTACACTGATTTAATCTCTAATATTTAAAGTAAAATGCAAATATTTCGACTGATAAAATGCCCAATACAATTTTACCAAATAGTACAATAAAGAATATTAAGCACTTCGTGACTTAACCCGTTTATATTAAATATACACTTTATATATACGTTGATTTGTGTACGATGGCTTTAATGTGCACTGAGTGCACACTGGTGTGTCCAACCGAATTCGCTATAAGAAAGACGAGTGAGATTATCACAAATTGGGACACTGTCAATATAATTGGGACATGTAATAATTTTGCAATAATTACATCGCATGGCTATATTTATAGCAATTCTTCGGCGACTCTGAAAGATACATAAACTTGGCATCCTTCTTTCATGCCTTTCAGACATTTTTAGTCTCGTCACTACTGTTCAGATAGAATTTATGAATTTAAGAATCTGCTCTTTTATTTGCAAGTCTTCAAAGAAATTTGAATAAAATGACAGTAAATTCTTCACAATTTAATTTCTTCTAAGAACAATTATTTGTATATTTTGTAATCTATCAGGGTCAGAACATTTGAATATTATATGTACCATTTTTTTTTAACGAAAATGCTTATTCTCTCCTTGCTCATGCATGCGCGGGTGCGAGCACACACGTACACGCCATGCACACAATACGTGCACGCATACACACAATTACCTTGCATATTTCGGAAGAAGTTAGCGAAAAAAGAAAAAGAGGAAGATGAAGAAGCCGTCGACTCATGAGAACTAGGGGTAAGCGAACGTATATCCACTGTGATACTACCGCCTATAAAACACGGCTGGGATGTTAGGAAGCTCTCGGGGTACGATCTAACCGAGTAAGGAAACGATGAAAGTAGTGGTATATCGAAACAGTACCTATTTCGAAACACTCTAATTTTTCTCATGTTACCCGTCACGTAATTACACTTTAATTTTTCTCATGTTAATCGTCATCATAATGCTCTTTGTCACTAATATGAAAATTTGATATTACATGACGGCTATAACATGAGAAAAATTAAAGTGTTCCGAAATATGTTCGCTTACCTTTTTATTTTCTGATCATCTAAGTCCACTTTACTTTCACTTATATTATGTTTCTTCTTATAAAAAGTAGAATTGCTTCCGTCGGACGACATCTTCTCACATTAGAATCTTCAAATTTGTCTCCTGTTATGTCTGATAATATTCGTACTTCTTTCTGCGTAAAATCACAGAGAAATCTGTTAAAATGTTTTTCCGTCGTCTATAGTTAATGTAGAATTGTATGAAATAACGTTTTATTCAGCAGTAAGTAATCCTACGCAATCCTTTCACCACTTGTGTAAGACTGTGCTGAATGATACACAAGTTGAGCGTGAAACCAAAGCGAATGATAAGCGGAGATATGTATGATAAATAAAAGAAAAATATATATAACGTAAACTGCTGCTGCAGATTTCGCCTATCTTAATCTCATTTTGTCTTTAATACAACGTTGTTATCGAATTACTTTATTTCTGAAAATTACACATTTTATGATATATTACTTATTGTCTTAATATACTCAAAATGTACTTAATATAAGTAAAATTTTTATTTTTTACTGCTTTCTTGGATATTATCTATGATCTTTTCTTCTGCCTCTATTTTTTAAATGTATAAATGTTTTGCACAGAAACACATATAGAAGAGATATGAAGCATTCGGTTCTCCGAAAATTTCGATAAGCGCACAAGAAGAAACAGGCCAGCGTTGTGCGCCGTTCTGCTACGTACACGACTAACAATAACAAAAACAATAAGCATTAAGAGAAGCGCGCGTTTAGCACACGGAGAAAACTTTATATTAAATTTTACTATGCTGTCGCACCAACTGCGGACCATCAAGACGCACAAGTTTAAATGCTATAGTCTTATAGTAAAATTACTATGTCCATAGCATTTAGTGCTACGATCATAGCATTAAATGCTATAATTATTAGCGTCTTGATAGTCCGCAGCTAGTGCGACACCATAGTAATATTTACTATAAAATTTTCTCCGTGCAGTTATGAAAAATGCGTATAAAACGTTGGATATACATATATATATACATATATATATATATATGTATATACACTATAACTTCCCATATGTAAATATCATATGTATCTCTGCTCATGTACGGTAAAAATGAATAAAATTTTTATGGTATGTACACTTCTATGACATCGAGAATTGCAATTACTGTTTTTTAAGATTTTCTAGTTATATATTTTTTTCAATTTTTTAATGATTTATTTAAACAATATCAAGTACAAAAATGGGACAAAATTGCGATTTTCACGCTTTTTCTGTCCCCAAATAATACCTGTTGTTTATAAATAATTTCTGAGATTAGCTCTACACTGTTTAAATCAAGAAAACAAAATTATACATATAATAGCTATCTATCATACATCTTTAACCGCGCGCTGGAGACGAAGCGCCTCTGCCATATGTTGATTACATTTCCCTTTTATTTTTAGAACGCGGCGGACAGACACGAGGTGGATCGGCTCCGGAACGAGTGGCCGTCGCGACTTATTTAATTGGTGAATACAATGTATTAACTTTGCATTTAATATTTATCACAGTACCTATCACGAGAAGTATAGATTCGGCGCTCGGATATTGATAATCCGTTCGGACGAGTACATTTCGTCTTGTTCGGCCGAAGATCTATCCCGTGAGAAACCTTTAATTTATTGTTATTTTACATACCTACACACATTTCGTTGCGTTGATTTTTATTTGTGAAGTATCGCTGATGTGTGTGTCGAACGTGCTATAATTTTTTCTCTTATTTCTCTGCTGTCGCAATATGATTATAAGTACGTGTGATTAATTTCGAGAGTATTATATATAGAAAGTATAGCATCAGAGGTGCGCGATTATTGTATTCTGATGATTGCTTGTAATTGCGTTTTTGTAATCAATATTTTGTTTGTTTTAGAAAACAGATCAGATATAAGTGCCACAAAGAAATAGCAACGGAGAAAGAAGAAAAGAGGACAAGCCGAGAAGACGGCCAGGTGTAACAGATAAGGTGAGCATTTTATAATCTATTTATTAATTGTTATTGTTACTGATGGAAATAATTATTCATTTGCGTAGTATATCGTTTTCAGATCACAGTATAATGTAATAGTATATTGAATGGTTAATACATTGTGTAATAAATAAAATATTTTAACGGCTTCTCCGTAATTTGAATGTATATCTCATACGGTCGTATTCAACTTATTTATTTCACTTATTTATTGTTTAAAATATTTTAGCTTATTTTTTAAGATTTTTTAAAATATTTAATAAATTATTTATAACTTAACAAATAAATATAAAATATTACTCTTATTAATATATAGATAAAATAAAGGAGACCGGGGCTCGTCGGCACTGTTTTTACAATTTCGGCATTTGAGTTTTTAAACAACTAATTATCATGATTAAACAGTACTAATATGTTAAAGAGAACCTTTCTCTACATTTTCATGCCAGGAACGCTCCTGTATAACTTCTTTGTAATAATTAAGTGAAATACGAACATGCTGCATTGTAGTCAACTTGCCCCGATAGTAGGGTAAGTTAACTATGCGAAAAAAGTCCACGTTAAATTAATGAAAACGTAATAGAAACACAAAACGGGTAACAGATATATACTTCTTGATAAAAACTGTATTTTTTTAAGTTATTTTGTATAACTTTGCAACGTGATGCGAATGAGAAGAAGTTCTGTTAAGAGATGGAGGAAGAAGCCTGGAAGTACTACACCTGACGCCAGTTGAACAACTTTGCAGTAAGCATTACTATTTGTGTAAATCAATCATTTCTTCCCGTTTATTTGGATCGCTTTATTTCAACAATTTAAAAATAATTATTAGAGAAAATAAATTAATTTGATACTGTGAAAGTTTAGTCTTATAAAGATCTTTTTTGAAAAATTTACAAATATTTTAATAGATATTATCAAAATGTGATAAAAAGTTCTATTCACGTTAAAATTATCTTTTGAATCATTGATTATTCTAAGCGCTATTTTAATTTTTGAATCTTATGGTTGTATATGTTACAAAGTCATCGCGGCTGACCACTATACATACATTTTATACATTTAATACATTCCATTTATATTTTAATTTTGTGACCAATAATGACCAGTGACCAAAGTGTTATTATTACGACGCTGACAATCATTTTGTAAGGAAATAAAACCTTTCCTTTGCCTTTTATGATTTTCATTAAATCGATATTTGTGCTTCAAAGGCTTGCATTTGTTTTACAGACAAGGATAAATTTTACACGAAGTGGTTGAGCAGGGCGAAGTACCAAATCAACCTGCATCCAAAGATTCTTTAAATAATCAATGGGCTCCAAGTAGAAATTGTGTATCAGAGGAGCTATCATCGCTTTCATTTTCAACATAGCAAATCGTTGACCTATAATTTGGTACATATATCCTATGTTAATATAACATAGTATTATACATCAGGATATAAAAAATAGGTACAGCTTACCAATGCAGTTACGTGGTCCAGCACTGAATGGTAAATACGAATAAGGGTGACGATTTCGGATTTTTTCAGGCAAAAATCTGTCAGGATCAAATACTTCCGGATTTGACCAAAAATTGGGATCTCTATGAACTCCGTAAATGTAAAGATGCAAGATTGTTCCAGCAGGTACCAAATATGTCTCTAAAAAGCATATACAATAATTAAGGTTTTGAAATAATAAAATTTAAGCTGTATTCAAATTTTATATTTAAAATTGAATATACATCTAATACAACATAGAAATAGTTGCTTATAGTTTGTATGATAAAGAATATAATTGTTAATTTGGTGGTCGGATAAATAATCTATAACTTATTTATTTGAATGAAAGAGTGAAATAAAGTGTTTATTATTAATACAAAACTTATTTATGTGAAGAACAGGTATCTGTGCTGCGCGGTGCCTACAGTTCAACAGCTGTAATCTCCCCTTTTCTCGCGTACGAGCACGCTCAAACCGAAACTCTCTCTCTTACTTACTTGCACATACCAAGCGTGCTCACACATACTCGCTCGCCACTATAGCCAACACAAACGTACATATTCTCAACACGCCTCCTTACATTTGTGCTGTACTTACAGAACATTCAAAATCTTCATGTCATACTACATTCAGCATTTCCCGAAATTTTTCATGTTTTTCCCTATTCAAGGACTTTGTAAATATGGCTGCAACATTGTCATTCGAATCAACTTTTATAATATCTATTTTTCCTTCATTCACACTCTCATGCACATAATGATAATAAACTTCTATATGTTTCGAATTTTTCGTGAAATTCCCATACTTAGCTATATTAATTGCACCAGAGTTGTTTTCGTATACATTAACAGCTTTTTTACACTCTACATTAAACAATTTTAACAATTCAGTTATCAATTTTATTTCGGTTACAGCCTCAGATAACGCAACATATTCAGCAAACGTTGACGCTTTAGTTACAGATTTTTGTTTTCTCGACTTCCAACATACAATGTTTCCAAATAATCTAATTACAAATCCAGTTGTTGACTTTCTATCTATATTATCGCCTGCCCAATCGGCATCTACATAACAATCAACTATCTCTGTGTCTTTATTTCCATTATACAGTAACTTAAATCTCGAGTCAAATACAAATATTTCAATATTCTCAAAGCATATTTAAAATGTGTATTATTATAACAATTCTGAAATCTACTTAAATAATTTACCGCAAAACTTATGTCTGGCCTCGTAGCCGAACTTATACAACAATTTAAAGCACAATTAAATTTCTATATTTAATATTTCTTTCACACTCATCAGATTTCTCAAGTTTTAAGGTTACCTCCATCGGTGTTTTGTACGCTTTACACTGTTCTATATCGTATTTCACAGCTAACGATTTAATATATTCCTGTTGAGATAATTTCATTACTTTACGGGACACATCATACGCTACTGCCCGTTCTAGACTGGAGGATGAGCCGACTCTCGGCTCATCCGCCTTCTATAGTGTACGTGACATAAACTATACATAAACTATAGATTTTTACCCGTCTACACCACTCACTCGGATGAGCCGAGAGTCGGCTCATCCTCCAGTCTAGAACGGGCATACGAAAATCCCTAGATATTCTTTTATTTTTCCTAGTTCTTTCATTTTAAATTTTTCCGACAATAGTTTCTTTACTTCCTCTATCAATACATCATTTTTACTACAGATTAACAAATCATCAACATATATAAGTAATAAACTGTATCTTTATCTGATTTTAAAATATACAAACAGTAATCAATATTATTTCTCTCAAATCCTAATTTCAACAGAAATTTATCGAGACACTCATACCATGCTCTAGGACTCTCTTTCAAACCGTATAACGCTTTTAATAATTTGCACAATCTACCGGTTCCGTCTTCATATCCCTTCGGTTGATTAACATATCCCACACAGCACACTTTATCTGAGGGACGTCCTACAGACATCATTTGGGATATCGCAATAACCGCGGGACATCCCAAAATGGTCTCAGATATCCGGTGGATATCCAGTGGATGCACAAGTGTCCGGCTATTTAGATCTTGCAGACATCTTCACAGGATATCCGAGGGAGATCGAAAGATATCGCAAGATATTAATTATAGCACTCGCGATATCATTTGGATATTTTATATACAATAAAATTATGGTTTAACCAGAAAGGGGATAATCGTATACAATCGTGGACAGAAATATTGTTTCTCTTTTGTGATAAATTTCGGAATGTGCATTCGTGTTGCTTAATAAAAGAATTCTTCCATTGGAAAATAAATTGTAAAATTAAACAAACACATTCCAATATTATAAAAAAATCAATCTTTCTGTCCACGATGTACATGAAAAAAATAAGTATATGTACATTGCATATTAAATCTTTATTTATTAAAAGAATATATAGTTTTTAAACAAAGTACCTCTAATTAAAAAAAAAATACAATTAGTAAAAATAAAAATACATATCACACGTACGAGTCTGATAAAGCTTTCGACCCGAGGTAAAAAAATAGAGGTACATATAAAGTACTTTTAAACTTTAACACTTTATGTAAAAAAAATAACAGCAATAAATGTAATGTTGCTGACTACTACAGAAAACATACGGTCTCGGCTTTTTCACGAGTGACCAAGTCCTTTTTTTACGTTACACAGACATGTCAAAACAAAATATATTTTTACGTAGGGAAAATATTTAATTATGCAACAAGGATGGTCTTGTTCAAGAAGGAAAAAAAAACGTTAGAAAAGGCGCTATTAGAATTTTTATGAAGGGACACTTGGTTTTTCCCTCCTCCGCCCGAGACCGTATGTTTTCTATCGCGCTACAATTAAAAATGTATTAATATACCGGTTATAACAATAGCGGCATCGGGGGGGGGGGGAAGCCTAGTGGTTTCTTATTGTCCGGCGCTTAATTGCGGTTGAAACATATTTGTAGAATGATAAGCTCGCCCACGTGTACGCTCGCACATACATAATATTCGCCTTTTTTGTGTGTTTGATGGTACCGGAAGCAGCGACCGCGCCGCTTTCGGACTTAGCCGATTCGGCGTCGTCGGTGAAAGCAACACGCTGCGAGCGGACTTTATCTTCTGATCCGTATTAATTTATATATCTGAGTAGTATACGAGAATTTACGAAAAATAATATACTACTGTGAGATATTACAAGTACAACCTGAGAATTTACGAAAATAATATATTCTAAAAGATATCCTTCAAAGATCTCGTAAGATATCTTATGCAAAGCCAACGGATATGGCAGAATATTTAGATATCCTGAGATCATAATAGGATATCTCACGATATCTTATTGGAATATCCCGGATCACCTGCTGTGATATCCGTGGGATCGTATTTGGAAATCTTGGTCAGTTTGGGATATCCTCAGGATACAGTGTGCTGTGTGGGATACTTCAGACGTTACTCTCCCATTTAAAAAAGCTGTCTCGACATCCATTTGTTCGATATTTAAACCCATTTTACAACAATATACCAAAAGTATTTTTAACGTTTGCATTTTTGCAACTGGAGCATATATGTCATCTACTTCATCTGTTTGTTGAAATCCTCTTACAACTAACCTAGCCTTATATGTATATACCATTTGATTTCTTATTATATATCCATTTTACATCTATAGCCCTTTTTTCCTTTATTTCAACTAATACCCACGTTTTATTCAATTTTATACAATTCATTTCTTTATCCTTGCTTCTATCCATTTTTGCTGTCGTTGGATTGATCGCCTCCTCAAATGTAACAGGAGTATCTGTTCTACAATAATTTGCGACACTATTTCTATTTTTCACTTATACTCGTCATAACGATCGGACAGCTTCTAATTCTTTCTGATCTTCTCGGAATTTTAAGTTGATTTTCATTTTCTTTAATTTTTAATTTATCATTTATTGGACTTCAAACGTTTCATTAAGATTCTTCACTATCAGACTTTCTCTCATTTTCCGAACTAGTACCTACATCTGACTCGTCACAATCTAATCCGATACATTTTCCGTTTCTTCTATAACCTCAACGTGTCTAGCTACGAACACTTTATTATTTATTAATACTCGATAACCATTTTCACTATACCCGAGTAAAATTCCTATTTCCGCCTTTTTATCCCATTTTGACGTTCTTTTCTGTTCCGGCTTCCTAACAAACACTTTACTCCCATATAATTTTAAATGTGATACATCCGGTCTTTTTCCAAAAAATTTCATATGGTGTTTTCTTTCTCAATTGTATTAGTTAACGTGCGATTTTTAAATAAGTTGCCGCAGGAACTATTTCCGGCCAATATTTTTTATCTGCTTGTAACTTCATCTAATAAGCAACGCGACATGTCCATTATCGACCTATTAAATCTTTCCGCAACACCATTTAATTCATGTACATATGCGGGGACACGGCGAAATTACGATCCCTTTGCTCTTTGCAAATCCAAAAACTTCCTTATTTAAAAATTCTTTTCCGTTATCACATCTTAAATATTTTACTCTTTTACCGGTTAAATTTTCACATTCGTTGATGTAATCTTTAATGCACTCACTAACTTCAGTTTTAGATTTTATGGTGTATGCTCTCGCAATTTTGCTATAATCATCGATAAATGCCATAAAACCTTTTTCACCTCTAAATCCCGTTGTTCGAAACGGTCCACAAACATCAGTGTGAACTATCTCTAATATTTCTTTCGCTCTATACCTGTTATCTTTAAACGGTACATTGTGCATTTTATTTTCTATACATGTTTTACATTTCAAGAATTCGCCATCCAGTTCATTCGGTATACCATTTAACAGCTGATTCTTACATAACACATTTAAGTATTTAAAATTTACATGCCCTAACAACCTGTGCCATTTCTCTTTCGAACTCACGTTGCTACCTTTCTTATTTATATAATTAACTGTAGAATCACTTACTCTACTCTACTTTTCATGTGATACAACCCATTCCTCTTTTCTGCCACCGCCATCATATTTCCATTTTATCAAATATTTTGCCAAATTCTTTTCCGAGACTATCTTATTATTATCCGCTATTTTACTGAAACTTATCAAATTCAAATTCACATATTCTTAACGTACAATACGCCTTTCATGTTTATTTCAGTCTGTTTACCAAAAGCATCAAAGTAACTTACAATATTTCCTATCTTGGTCGCCTTTACGGTTTTATTATCTCCTAAATATACGTTTATTGGACTTTTCAAAATTTCAAAATTTTCAAAGTAACTGTCATTGTTTACGATATGATCCGTACTACCGCTGTCTAATATCCACTCGATATCGTTACAATGTCTATCGTTTACCTTACTATTATACGCATTAGCTGTATTTCTCTCGACCTTGGCTATCCAAGAGCCTTTATTTTCTTCTTCCCTCGGCTCGTTCCAGCGACTCGTGCTTTGTCCGTTGCCTGCGTCTACTTGAGAATTATGCGCACTCGTTCCTCGTCGATGTTGTCCTCTATAGCCACCTCTACCTCTTGATCCTCTATAGCCTCGCGTTGACCTCCAGACGAACCACCTGCCTGCCGTTTGTCCTTCGTTTTACAGTCTTTTTGTATATGGCCAACTTCTCCACACTTGAAGCACGTGCGTGGTTTTTATTAACTGTGAAGACGCTTGAATTTCTGTTACTCGTCTCACTACTTTTATTCTTCATCTCTGCCATCTGTATCTTTATTTTTCACATATTCTGCCGTTTGATCGGTTTCCTTTAATGTGTCTATAAGGTCGCCTATATCTACCACTTGTACTTAGGTTTTTTCGAGGTATAATATTACTACTGCTTTTCTTCGATTAGAATAAAAAATTGAATCATGAAGAATTACACAGAGGTAACAGTACAAAATACAAATATTTTATTAAAATATTTAAACCCAACAAGGAATACAAAGGTATTAAATACAAAGTTTATATATGTATTTTAAAAGATTTAATCGCATCGCAAAGAATTACAGAGGTAACAGTACAAAAAATAAAAATATGAAAAATTTATGTATTTTAAAAATATTTTTATTTTTTGTACTGTTACCTCTGTAATTCTTTGCGATGCGATTAAATCTTTTAAAATACATCTATATAAACTTTGTATTTAAATACCTTGTATTCCCTTGTGGGTTTAAATATTTTAATAAAATATTGTATTTGTACTGTTCCTCTGTGTAATTCTTCATGATTCAATTTTTTATTCTAATCGAAAGAAAAAGCAGTAGTAATATTATACCTCGAAAAAAACCTAAGTAACAAGTGGTAGACGTAATCTTTGTATCTCGAAAAATATATGTTCTCTGTAATTGGCGCTGTAATTTAAAAAGAGATATCATTTCTTTTTTGTAATTGTAAATAATAGATCACTTGAAGCGCGACTCATTTTTGATAAGGTAACGTAAATTTTGTGATGTGTATTACTTGAGTAATAATTTTTGGAATAAAAATAATACTGCTTAGGTTTTTTTCGAGATTTTTGGAGATACAAAAGATTACGTCACCACCACTTGTTACTTAGGTTTTTTTCGAGGTATAATACTACTACTTGTTTTTTTTTCGAGGTGAAGATACTACTGTTTAGGTTTTTTTCGAGATTTTTCAAGATACAAAGATTTCGTCTACCACTTGTTACTTAGATTTTTTTAAGGTATAATACTACCACTGTTTTTTTTTTTCGAGGTAACAACATATACACTACTATGCGTGTACTTGGCGCCTTTCTTACCTTTTTTTTAAAAAAGTAATTTGTACAGATATCACGCCTTTTTGTAGTATTACGCATTGTATAAACAATATGTACAGGGTGTTATTTCGAGGTATATACTAGCACTTTGTTTTTTTCGAGGTAACAACATAATACATATATACTACTATGCGTGTACTTGGCGCATTTTTATTACCTTTTTTTTGAAAAAGGTAATTTTGTACGGATATCACGCCTTTTTGTAGTGTCATATAAGACGTCGGCGTTAGAAGTAGATAGAAGAAGAAGTATCTTAATAAAAAATTTTCACATTTGGACTTTGCGTCGCAATATCTCCGCTCGTAGGGCACGGAGCGGGATATTATAAGAGAAACCCCCCCCCCCCTAATTGGACCTCAAGCTATCGATCAACCTACTTAGAACTGATCCGTTCACTCGTTATTGAGATCTCAACATCTCGGGTACTCGCAACCCGTCGCGTCGCGTAAAAGAGTCACGGTCGGTCTCGCTCCGCGTGTACTTGGCGCGAGACACTACCGTGTCTCTTGATTCTGCCGCTAGGGAATTTTTAAGTCGATTCTTATGAATCAAGCTTGAATTCGATGTCTAGGTGTCCCAGGTTGCCGATGACGAGGTTCACATAGTGCGCTTCATAGTTTCGGTATTCCTGTTAAATTCATAGGGTTAATTGAACTCAATTTTGAGTAATTTTAACTATTCCATAGGCGCCACTGCTCCTACTCAATTATGTAGTTAATTTAACTAAAACCATGTTAATTGACTAAACCAATGGAGTTAAAATAATCCTATTTTGTTTCAAACCAATAAATTTGACGCACATGGTAGTTAAAATAACCAAAACAAATCTAACTCATGGTATTGGTTTAAATTCATCCTCTAACCTTTAACAGTGTTTAGGTGTATTTGTATTAATACCTTGAATTCGGTCCACGTGTTTTCCCAGGTTGCTGATGTCGGGTTCAAGATAGTGCGCTCTATAGTTTTCGGAGTCCAGGTATAATAATACGTTGAATTCGATGTCTAGGTGTCCCACGTTTCCGATGACGAGGTCCACATAGTGCGCTCCGTAGTTTTCGGTGTCTACGTGTATTAATACCTCGAATTCGATATCTACGTGTCCTACATTCAGATTTAAAGTTATTAATACACCTAGACACCAAAAACTACAAAGCGCACTATGTGGACCTTGTCATCGGCAACCTGGGACACGTAGACATCAAATTCGAGGTATTGTTACATCTAGACACCGAAAACTACGGAGTGCGCTATCTGGACCTCGTCATCAGCAACCTGAGACACCTAGACATCAATTTCAAGATATTAATACACGTAGACACCGACAACTACGGAGCGCACTATGTGGACCTCGTCATCGGCAACTTGGGACACGTAGACATCGAATTCAAGCTTGATTCATAAGAATCGACTTAAAAATTCCCTAGCGGCACTTTCTGCCAAGCGTAGAGTAGAGAACCTTCTTTTCCGTTGACTCAATATATATTATATATTATTACCTAATTTACCTAAATAGAATCTTCCTCCTGACCGATAAGTCTATCGACCTAATTTCGAAATACGCGCGCGATATCGAAACTGGCGATACCTGCGCCGCCAGCGTCGAAAAAGTGAAAGTGACGTTTCTCTGATAATCATAATATATTGAGATGAGAGCGGTCGACGTAGACGACGACGACGACGTATCTTAATAAAAAATTTTCACATTTGGACTTTGCGTCGCAATATCTCCGCTCGTAGGGCACGTAGCGGAATATTATGAGAGAAACCCCCCCCCCCAACCCCCCCCCTAATTGAACCCCAAGCTATCGATCAAGCCTACTTAGAACTTGATCCGTTCACAAAGATCGTTATCGAGATCTCAACATCTCGGGTACTCGCAACCCGTCGCGTCGCGTAAAAGAGTCACGGTCGGTCTCGCTCCGCGTGTACTTGGCGCGAGACACTACCGTGTCTCTTGATAGCTGTACGACTCTGGTAGCGTATTCAATATATATTCAGCTTCTCCTTTTCTGTCACTGTAGCACCCGCACTTTTCAAATCATTAATGCAACTTTTCAAAATCCACGAAAAAACGTTGCTGCATCACTATAATTTTTCAGTCTCAATCTTTCCAATTTATTTCTGTACACAATTTGCATCGCTGTAGACTCTTTCAAATATATTTGATCAAACTTCTTCATTATTCCATAAGCCCGTCGTTTCATTACAAATGAACTCCATTTTTGTCTATCCGAATAGAGCTGTATATGTAATTGATTGCTTTAAACAGCTTCATCCCACTGCTCTTTGTCACTTGCCCTTTTCTCTTTAGTTATGTTTTCTTCACATTTCTTCATCTTCAAATACATTGCAATCCTTTTTCTCCACATCTGATAATTCTCTCCATCAAATACTGGGATCTTGAATCGTCGTTTCCCATGGTGATCCGTTGAACTCTCAACAACGACACACTTTATTTTAGCACACTCTAAAAACCACGCTCTGCCTACCATGTTATTTGGTGGTCGGATAAATATCTATAACTTATTTATTTGAATGAAAGAGTGAAATAAAGTGTTTATTATTTAATACAAAACTTATTTATGTGAAGAACAGGTATCTGTGCTGCGCGTGCTACAGTTCAACAGCTGTAATCGTTCTCTCCCCTTTTTTCTCGCGTACGAGCACGCTCGAACCGAAACTCCCTCTCCTACCTACTTGCACATACCAAGCGTGCTCACACTACTCGCTCGCCACTATAGCCAACACAAATGTACATATTCTCAACAATAATATAATTATTATTTAAATTGTATTAAGCATTACTTGCTTAACATTATTTTCTAAAAATATTATATCAGATGGAGCATCGTAGTACGATTTGTTTTAGGTCACGAAGATTTTAACCCCGCGTAGTTTTCGGCCAATTTTGGAAGTGTTCTGAAACGATCTATATAGTGATGTTTTATTGAAATGTTTTTTTATTTGAAAATGGCATGCACAACAAAATTGTGTGTTTTCCTCGCCTCGATAGTAAGAATCCAATATGGTCGCGGTGACTACCCAGGAGCCTTAATAGGAAGAAAATTTACAGTAAAAATGTACAGTTATGAACATAACATACCACATATTGCATTCAACGTATGTTCACTAAAAAATGGTACTAAATCTTTCACAACTGTGCCTCCTGCATTTTTCAAAGATTTGGTCATGTTTTCACCTTCCTCAATCAAAATCTGAATAAAATGCTGCAATATATTAAAATGAAATGTGGGGGTTAATATCTTTCGTCGTGAATGCCACTTGGCGCCTGAAACATAAATAACATATTGCATAATTGTGTGATAACGATGTGCAGTAAAACATATATTTTTTTATTTAATTTAAAATTAATTGATTTTCAATAACCATTGAATATTACTAATGTATTCTTTTTGTGATATGCGTTTAAACTTCTTCGACAACACATCGTGTAATAAAACGAGAAAGAAATTTTTTGTAATACGCTTAATTGTTATTTTGTTGTATCTTTTTTTATAATATTTATATTTAATATGATTATATTATTTAATAATTTATTTTTTTATATTTAATAATACAATTATTTTTTTTATGATTGATTAAGATATTGTAAACATAGTAAATCTAATTATGTTCAAAACCGAGAAAAAAATAAGTAAATAAAGCAGTAAAAAAAATCTACTTTTAACAATATTTGCTTCGTATACAAATTCTACAACTTGATGTTACAATCTCCGCGGGAATTGCTTCGATTACGCGAATCATGCGTAATATTATATCAAGCTAAACTTATATTTATTTCGGGAATAACCGGCGTTATTCGAGAGGCAGAAAAATTGTCTCTCTTTTTCTGCGTAGGCTGACTCTCTCTCTCCCTTTTAGTAAACAGTGTAAACACCCAAAACAAAGCGAGAGACAGCGAGAGAGACAGCGAGAGAAAGCTTCAGCGAAAACAGCTGATCGGCTGTCGATCCCGAAATCAGCTAAGTTCAAATTAAACGAATATTCGATAAGTCGGTGGTCGATTGGCTCGACAAATTTTTCGGCTCGTTGCCGGGAATCCGGTGTTCGTGTGACGCGTTCGTATAAAATCCCGGACCTCCGCGCGCGGCCCCGCATTCGATTATTATCCGGAGCGATTACCGAATATAACAGTATTGCTATACTGAACTAAAACGATAATAGCTTTGTCTTTCGCAGCGATTACCGAGAGACTTTCGTGGCTCGCGTCAAGTCTCCTTTTGGTACGAACCGTGGCTCGCGGAATGGAGAATTTTTGGCGTTCGCAAATTATCAAATCCGTGTCTCGTGGACTTGCGTAACCGAATCAAAAACATTGTAAATATAGACTTATATTTCTACTGTGTATATATACTATAGATTTAAAGACACTTTCTCAAATTAAGCCTCTCTCTTCCGCGCCTCATCTCCGATTTCTTCCTCCGCTCGCGCACAAATTACAAATTAACATTGATCTAATTCAAGATAATCGGTTGGAAGAAATAAAGTAAATATTTTTAAATTGAATTAAAGTGCTTATGTAATGCTCTAAATTGTCCCTACCTATCTTGCAGAATCTACACTTCATATCTTCTTCATCCAGCCAATATTTATTTGTGTCCTCTAAATTGCCGCACCTTAATTTTACCATCGCTCTAATCTCATCTCCTGTTTTTACTTTATTCAAGTTAGCTTTTAATAAATAACTAGGTGTTTTGTTTCTCGCCTCTATCTTTTTGTACCTTGTATTATAACTTGCCTCTGCTATTTTACTGTTTATTATTTGTCCTTGAATGTCCTGTTCCCTTATTCTTACTAAGCCTTCCGTATTTTTACCTTCATTATTTAATTTTTTTATTACTTCAGAGCTCCAACCATTGTTATTATAAAATCTTCCTCGTTCCAAATTATATAAATCCTTTTTCTTTTTAATCATTATGTCCTTTTTATCCCAACATGCCTTTACTAAACTTCCGTCTTTTTTCTCTCTGCCTCTTTTCTTGTACCTCATGGCTCTTATACCCCAACAAATTTTTAGTTTCTCTAATCCTAGTTCCTTTAGTATTACATACCTCGGTGTGCAAAAATCTAGTCTAAATACCCATTTTACATAATCAAACATGACTTTTTCCAACTTCTTTTTTTCACACCACCCCCATACCTCTGCTCCGTATTCCATTACACTTTTCACTAAGTACTTAAAAAGCGTCCATCTCCTATTAAAATCATCTTTGCATAATCTTTCTTCTAAACCCCAGACCCTATTTGCAGCGATCCTTCCTTTCCTATTCAGTTCTTTTATATGATCGACATAATTACCTTTCCTCCCTTACAGAAAAGTATTACTGACTAAATACTTAAAATCTCAGTGATTTAATATTGTCAATATTTATTTGGGAAATACTGGGAAAATACTGGTAGTGATAAATATTATAAGTAGTGATTAATACTACACAGAACTACTGGTGCTTAGTATTTAATTACTCACCAATATTTCGATTTCTGATATTTACTCGGCATAAAAAAAATTATTTTTTTCGAAATTTAATTACTATTTTATAACTAAATTTGTTTCTTAAGATGCAATCTATAATTATAAATATTTTCTGGTATTTGAAAAACACACTTACATTGGTGGGATTCGAACTCGGGACCTCTGGATCGTGAGCCAACTGCCTTACGTGGTAGACTACTTCTTAATTTGATGTAAGTGTTATATATAGTCTACATGTGTCATACCAGCGCAAATATATAATTTTTCAAAAATCATCTTAAGAAACAAATTCAATTTAAAAAAAGTAATAAAATTTTGAATTGGATATAAGAATGATATCCGCAGTACTATTTCAAAACTTGTACACTTTTATCACGACGAATTAGTACAGACCTTCATATAAAATGTATTTGTGCCTTACTTTTATCTCTCTTCCTTAATATTATCAGGAAGTACCCATTATAATGTTTCTATACAAATTGTAGTACTGGTCAGTGATTAATTTCACATGGAATATTCAGTTCAGTACTTGAGTATTAACATTAAAATACTGGCCAGTGATTTATTACACATGGAATCCTCGGTCCAGTATTTCAGTACTAACATTGAAATACTCATCAGTAATTCAACACAAGTATTTATTACATAAGTATTTATCACCTAGTATTAAATGCTTTCTCATCAGAAATTTAATACTAAGTATTCAATACTCGTCCTGTATTAAATACTACTTTCATAAATTACTGACCAGTAATAAAATACTGTGCAATACTTGAATCACAGTGATTCAAGTACTAATAAATACTTAATTTTAGTATTATTAATACACAAAATAAGTATTTATTACTAACCAGTTAGTAATACTTTTTTGTAAGGGCTATTAAACGTGAATCCCTGATATTTGAACGTTTCTACTTCCTCTATTATTTTATCGCCCCATTTCCATGTCTTCCTACCTTTTTTATCTTTACTATTAAATACCAACACTTTAGTTTTTTCTGTACTTAATTCTAGTTTTTTTTCTTTTAAAAATCTTTTTAACATGCTCATTATATCTAGTAAAGC
This sequence comes from Temnothorax longispinosus, assembly GCF_030848805.1. Lineage (NCBI taxonomy): Eukaryota > Metazoa > Arthropoda > Insecta > Hymenoptera > Formicidae > Temnothorax > Temnothorax longispinosus. The sequence continues at coordinate 14,743,865 of NC_092367.1, read as the reverse complement.
CTCTCTGTTTTTCGCTACCAAAACTATATCATTCACGTATGCTAATGACCACACTCTCACTCCTCCTAGCTCTACCCCTCCTATGCCACGCATTTCTAAAGCTTTATCAATGTCCGCAATGTATAAATTGAACAGGGCGGGACTCATCACACAGCCCTGCCTTACACCTTTCTTTGTCTTGAGGCACCTTGTGAACCCATCCTTCGTCCTTATTGTCACCTCCGTCTCTTTGTAAATTTCTTTTATTCTGTTTATTAAACTGCATTCCACTCCTTTCTCTTCCATTCTCTTTTATAAAATTTCTCTGTCAACGTTGTCGAATGCTGCCCTTAGATCCACAAATATTGCGAAAATCTTGTCTTTCCCAATTGCCATACCTTCCTTCTTCTCCCTTTGCACTATATGGTTCAAGATAAATATGTTGTCCATCGTAGACCTCCCTTTCCTAAAGCCGGCTTGGCTGTCAGGTATCATCCCATTATTTCCTCCAATTTGATCCCTCGATAGTTGTCTGTTCTCTCTTTATCCCCCCTTTTATATAAGGGGATAACTATACTTGTTCGCCATATTCGGTCGGAATTTTACCTTCCTTCCAAATGAGCTTCAACAGATCAGTTAAACCTCTTCTTACTGCTGCGCCACCATACCGCCATGCTTTCATTGGGATTTCATCGACACCTGCAGCTTTGCCTAACTTCATATTCCTGACTGCCCTCACTATCTCCTCTTCTTGCAACTCCTTTTCTGTATCTTGAACCTGTTCCTCATTTCTTTATTCTGTTCCCATGTCACGCACCTCCAACGCCTCTTCCCTTCCTTCCATCTCGGACCCACCTAACAACTCCATGAAGTAACTTCTCCAGTTCTCTTTCGGAATATTATTCTCTTTTCATTCTTTCTTCTTTCTTCGACTGTTTATGTAGTTCCAAATTTTCTTTTCGTCCTTCAATTTTCTTAATTCCTCTCTTCTTCCTTCTCTCTCTTCTCCATCTTTTTCCTCTCTAACCACCCCTTCAGGCATTTCTTTCCTTCCAAATAGTCTTCCTTACTTCCCTTTCCACTTCTCCATCTTCTGTACTTTCTTTTCACCTTCCTCTTCTTTCTGGTACAGCTCCTATTCCACCAATCTTTGTGCCCTATTTTTTTCTTTTCTTTATCTTGACTTCCTTATAAACTAAGGCTCCAAGGATCCAGTTTTTGATTTTCTCCAATTTCTTATCCACCGACTCTATTTTTTGGACCTCGTTTTCATTCCATACCTCCGTCTTTTCCCTGTATAATTTCCTTACCTCTTCGTTCCAACATATGATCTTCTTTGACATATTCTGTTCCTCTTCTTCCTTTTCTGTCCACCCCTCTATTTGTCTCGTATTCTCCTCTTCCTCCAGTAACAAGGTCAGAGGCAAATCCGAGTCCACCCTGTCCCCTATTTTAAATTCCAACACTCGTTCTTGCGCACTATCGTTTACAATTGCATAATCGATTACCGAGCACCCTCTCGCACCCATACACGTATATTCCCCATCCCAATCCTCCTATATTTTGTCTTTGTAAATAAACTATAGATTTAACCTTTGTTGTGCACACAGGGGTCAAATAGACCCCAGCGTTTTTTCAAACGCGTTTTTCTAATACGTACAATACGTACAAATATTAAAAATTGAATTTTTTATGCATTTTTTAGTGAAAAAAGTCCATTTTTCGGTTTCTTTAGTTAACATATCATTTGTAATTCTGTTATGTTGCAAGATATTAATGAAACCTATTAGACCTAATTTGGAAGCTTTGAACAATAGCCAGCAATTTTGTTTGAGTCAAAATAACGAATTGTACGTCTGTAATAAACAATTAAGTGACTATGGGGTCTAATAGACCCCCTGTGCACAATACGTAATTTTGAAGAGGTGTGCACAACAAAGGTTAAAAAATAGAGGCAGAAGAAAAGATCATAGATAATATCCAAGAAAGCAGTAAAAAATAAAAATTTTGTTTATATTAAGTACATTTTGAGTATATTAAGACAATAAGTAATATATCGTAAAATGTGTAATTTTCAGAAATAAAGTAATTCGATAACAACGTTGTATTAAAGACAAAATGAGATTAAGATAGGCGAAATCTGCAGCAGCAGTTTACGTTATATATTTTTTTTCTTTTATTTATCACACATATCTCCGCTTATCATTCGCTTTGGTTTCACGCTCAACTTGTGTATCATTCAGTACAGTCTTACACAAGTGGTGAAAGGATTGCGTAGGATTACTTACTGCTGAATAAATCGTTATTTCATACAATTCTACATTAACTATAGACGACGAAAAAACATTTTAACAGATTTCTCTGTGATTTTACGCAGAAAGAAGTACGAATATTATCAAACATAACAGGAGACAAATTTGAAGATTCTAATGTGAGAAGATGTCGTCCGACGGAAGCAATTCTACTTTTTATAAGAAGAAACATAATATAAGTGAAAGTAATGTGGACTTAGATGATCAGAAAATAAAGAGGTAAGCGAACATATTTCGGAACACTTTAATTTTTCTCATGTTATAGCCGTCATGTAATATCAAATTTTCATATTAGTGACAAAGAGCATTATGATGACGATTAACATGAGAAAAATTAAAGTGTAATTACGTGACGGGTAACATGAGAAAAATTAGAGTGTTTCGAAATAGGTACTGTTTCGATATACCACTACTTTCATCGTTTCCTTACTCGGTTAGATCGTACCCCGAGAGCTTCCTAACATCCCAGCCGTGTTCTATAGGCGGTAGTATCACAGTGGATATACCGTCGCTTACCCCTAGTCCTCATGAGTCGACAGCTTCTTCATCTTCCTCTTTTTCTTTTTTTGCTAACTTCTTCCGAAATATGCAAGGTAATTGTGTGTATGCGTGCACGTATTGTGTGCATGGCGTGTACGTGTGTGCTCGCACCCGCGCATGCATGAGCAAGGAGAGAATAAGCATTTTCGTTAAAAAAAAATGGTACATATAATATACAAATGTTCTGACCCTGATAGATTACAAAATATACAAATAATTGTTCTTAGAAGAAATTAAATTGTGAAGAATTTACTGTCATTTTATTCAAATTTCTTTGAAGACTTGCAGATAAAAAAGCAGATTCTTAAATTCATAAATTCTATCTGAACAGTAGTGACGAGACTAAAAATGTCTGAAAGGCATGAAAGAAGGACTCCATGCCAAGTTTATGTATCATCTTTCAGAGTCGCCGAAGAATTGCTATAAATATAGCCATGCGATGTAATTATTGCAAAATTAGTACATGTCCCAATTATATTGACAGTGTCCCAATTTGTGATAATCTCACTCGTCTTTCTTATAGCGAATTCGGTTGGACACACCAGTGCGCACTCAGTGCACATTAAAGCCATCGTACACAAATCAACGTATATATAAAGTGTATATTTAATATAAACGGGTTAAGTCACGAAGTGCTTAATATTCTTTATTGTACTATTTGGTAAAATTGTATTGGGCATTTTATCAGTCGAAATATTTGCATTTTACTTTAAATATTAGAGATTAAATCAGTGTACAATGGCTTTAATGTTCACTGAGTGCGCACTGGTGCGTCCAACCTGCAAAATCATTATTAATAAATCAGCTAATAAGTACGGATCCAATATTTATTTTAAACATGTATTCAACATGTAAACAAAATCAATTTTGTATAATTTGTTTAACATGTATATTATTAATTTATTAATTTATTATTATGATGAGATTCCTCGGTCAGTAACTTGGACATTTGCGAGATTCTAAGGAGGTCTATTGAAAGCCCAGCACGTTTGAAAATAATCAAAGAAGAGGCTCTTTTGTATGGTCATGACATCGTTTTTCGTGAACTACTTAACTTACGACCCGAAGTAACCGATAAGATGATTCTGGAAGCCTGCCGACTACTGGAAATATCGCCACTAGAAATAAAAAATGCGTCCGATCAGTTGGAGTATATAAAGCTGATCCTGAGAAGATCAACAGCACAAGTCGATAATCAGTTGGAGTGTATAAAGGTGATCCTGGGACAGGGAAATAGGGAAATCATGGATGTTCGTTCCGTTGATGGTAATTATATACATATATCGACAAATAATAGCACAAACAATAAAAGAAATAGCATTTCTTAAAAAACATAAATTTCTTACAAATATCTGAATTATGATTTCGCCTTTTATGCGCTTTAGTACGTTTGAATATCATGAAAAAAGAGGTCCTTTTGTATGATCATGATATCACTTTTCGTGAACTACTTAACTCACGACCCGAAGTAACCGGTACGATGATTCTGGACGTCTGCCGACTACTGGAAATATCGCCACTAGAAATCGACAATCAGTTGGAGTATATAAAGCTGATCTTGGGACAACGATTTAGGGAAACCATAGATGTTCGTTCCATTGATGGTGATTAGATTATATACATATATCGACAAGTATAATAGTACAAACAATAAAAGAAATAGCATTTCTAAGAAAACATAAATTTCTTACAAATATTTGAATTAAGATTTCGTTTTTTAGGCGCTTTAGCACATTTGAATATGATTAAAAAACAGGTCCTCTTGTATGGTCGTGATATCAAGTTTTGTGAACTATATAACTGGGGGCCCAAAGCACGACGCGAAGTAACTGATAAGATGATTCTAGAAGTCTTCCGACAACTGGAAATGTCACAACTAGAAATCGACAATCTGTTGGAGTTAGCTGATCCTGGGACAAGGATTTAGGGAAACCATGGATGTTTGTTCCGTTGATGGTGATTATATACATATATCGACAAGTATATAATATTACAAACAATAAAAGAAATAGCATTTCTAAGAAAACAAATTTCTTACAAATATCTGAATTATGATTTCGTCTTTTAGGCGCTTTAGCAGATTTGAATATGATTAAAAAAGAGGTCCTTTTGTATGGTCATGATATCATTTTTCGTGAACTACTTAACCCACGGCCCAAAGTAACCGGTAAGATGATTCTGGAAGTTTGCCGACTACTGGAAATATCGCCACTAAAAATCGACAATAAGTTGGAGAATATAAAGCTGTTCCTGAGACTCAGATTAAGGAAAACCATGGGTGTTTGTTCCGTTGATGGTGATTATATACATATATCGACAAGTATAATAGTACAAACAATAAAAGAAATAGCATTTCTAAGAAAACAAATTTCTTACAAATATCTGAATTATGATTTCGTTTTTTAGGCGCTTTAGCAGATTTGAATATGATTAAAAAAGAGGTCCTTTTGTATGGTCATGATATCATTTTTCGTGAACTACTTAACCCACGGCCCGAAGTAACCGGTAAGATGATTCTGGGAGTTTGCCGACTACTGGAATTATCGCCACTAGAAATTGACAATCAGTTGGAGTATATAAAGCTGATCCTGGGACAAGGATTTAGGGAAACCGTGGATGTTTGTTCCGTTGATGGTGATTATATCATACATATATATCGACAAGTATAACAGTACAAACAATAAAAGAAATAGCATTTCTTAGAAAACATAAATTTCTTACAAATATTTGAATTATGAGATTTCGTCTTTTAGGCGCTTTTTGAAAAATTTGTATAGCTATTCTGTATCAAAATTTTTTATTTTACAGATATAGGCAATACGGCGTTGCATTACGCTCTCGAGAGAAATTGGTACGAAGCTGCAACTCTACTTCTCAAGGAAGGCAGTTACCTTGGTCAGGTGAACATATTCAACAACATCGTTATCGCGGATATTCCAGATTTCATATTGTCCAGCTATTTTAATGACTGCATTCAATTAAAGAAAGAATGGACGGACGAGTGTACGATCGAGTTCGACTATCGTTGCTTGATGCCGCACGAAAATTTCGCTGAACGGCAAGAAATTTTGCGAGCGACCTGTGAAATGGAAGTAATTTTGTATATCGCCAATAACGACACTCTCAAACATTTGTTGAGACATCCGTTAATCTCGTCCTTTCTCTGCATTAAATGGTACATGATACGGCATGTTTTGTACGCAAATTTCGTTTTTTACACAATGTTCTATTTCTTCGTGAACGCCTACATACTAAGCATGACTTACGACACATCAAGTGAAAATAAACAGCAAATTGCTAACGATAGTTTCAATACAGTCTTTGCAAGTACTTTCCTTACATTGCAAAACAATCTATCGTGGGTTTTTGTCATGGGGATGTTGCTGCTCTTTACCTATCGAGAGATCTTGCAATTTCGCTCCTATCCCCAACGCTACTTGGTAGATTGGAAAACTGGTCACAAGTTCTGCTAATTGTACTGACTTTTGCACTGTTGTGCGGCGCAGGACTGCAAATCAGGGTCATGGTTATCCTGCTGTCCACCTGGGAGTTAATGACTCTGATAAGCCAGCATCTGTTTCCATCTTGTATCGAAATGTTTCGAACTGTCTTCTTCAATTTCGTTCGCTTTTCCTTCCCGTATCTAATTCTGATTTTTGCATTCACTCTAGCTTTCTACATGCTCTTGAGGAATGACGGTTTCTCTAATTTTGATCTTTCGCTTTTCAAAACCTTCATTATGTTCACCGGCGAGTTTGACGCCAAAGACATTTCTTTTTCTGCGTATCCTGTTTGGAGCCGCATTGTACTCGTGCTGTTCATCTTTCACATAGTCATCGTGCTGTTTAATTTACTTAATGGTTTGGCAATCAACAACATTGCCGAGATTCTGAATAAGGCCGAGATTATCGGACTAATCTCCCAGGTACGCCTGATCGCTTGTTTCGAAAGAATGACAGTCGGGAAACCGTTCTGCTGGAATTCTAAATGGACGTGGTCAAATCCTTTTAATTTCTTTTCCAACAAGATTCTTCTCTTTCCACATTACCTCAAATGCGGTAAGATAAGTTTCAAACCTTACGATGATAATCTGATTGTTTATGATGGCCATAGGCATAACGTTGGCTATTCCATGGATTGGTCGACTTTGAAAATGGATCCTAACATAGTTAAACATGCTAAACAGGTTGTCTACGATAAGAATGAACTGTCGAATAATGATATGATGAATGAACTTGCTAAGTTGCAAACAAGATTGACACAGATAAAAAATACTTTGAGATGTGAAAACTAAGAATGCTGAAGATGATGCTGAAGAAGACATTTTTAAAAATTAAATTTGAGTGACTTTCTTAAGTAAGTCTTAAGTAATAAAATGCATGTAAAATGAGGAGATTATATAAAGAATATAATAGTATTTTTTTAATCAATATGTAGAAATTAAGAGATAGAAAAAAATAATAGATAGAAGAAAGAGTTTTAAATTTAGAGAAGATCACAGAAACGGTGATCTTGATTGACACAAATAAGCGTCACTTTGAAACATTGAAGATTTAAGAGTTAGGAGAATTATCTAAATCTATATGTGTGACATAACAAGATTTTTTTTTATAAAACTCAATTTTAAAAAATAAATGACTTAAATGGTTTATTTAATGATAAGACTATATCTTCGCAATAAAAAGCTTTAGAACTTTTTCCGGGAATGACTTCAAATTATTATAATTTTGATCAATAGTACACGAAATAAGCAATAAAATAATTTTTTTTTATTTTTTAGTTAAATCACTTTCATAATTATTAGTATATATTATATATATTATCAGTTACGGAATAGATTTTAGAGAGACTAGACAGACGGTACCGCGAGTGGTGGCTAGGGCTACGGTCTTCTCGTCAGGTGATATTGCCACACGTGTGACCACACCCTCCTGGTAAAAGACAAACGTTAATAAACGTTAATAAATATGCCAATCGCACAGCGTAGAGTCATAATATGTCATTTGTTCAATCAACATTTGACTAAAACCTACATTTCTGATTATATACTAAAAAAATTATGAATAAAAACTTAACGTAATTGCAACTGAAGGATTATTTACCGATAGTGGTATTATTTGAAGAAATAAACATGATTCTCTGAAGAACAAGTAGACGCTGCCACTGGTGGAGCCTAGCACAATGTAACTCGGCGATTAAATTAAATTTCCCGGGAAAAAATGGAGGAGATCTGACCATGTCTGATTTGATAAAATAAGATACAATGAGATCTGAAATTCAAGTAAAGTCAGATCTGATTGGATACAATTTTATCTCGCCAGATCTGCATGGCCATATTTAATCACATGCAGCCAGATATGCTGAACTATAATCCGATCTCACCAGATCTGACCATTGCTGCCGTTCGATATTGAATCGCAGATCCAATCGGATCTCTTCCGATCTAATCGGACATTATCTGATTGCTTCAGATCTTCTGAAGTACGAGCAGACATTATGCCTCAGATCTTGTCGGATCTGAGCAGACCTAGCCAGACATGTCTTGATCTCACCAGATAAGACCAATCTTGGCTTACAAAGTTGTGTTGCTGATTCAATCAGATCTCTTCCGATCTTGCCGGATCTGAGCAGACCTAGTCAGACATATCTTGATCTCACCAGATAAGTCCAATCTTGACTTACAAAGTTGTGTTGCTGATCCAATCAGATCTCTTCCGATCTTGCCGGATCTGAGCAGATCTCGCTAGTATAGAACTTATAAAAATTTCGTTCTCAAATCGTCCATTATTAATTTTTACACCCAATGTTGGATATTATATCAAATATAATATTAACTCTATAAAGGGGAACCTTAAGGGGAATATTAACTCTATAAAGGGGAACCTTTTAAATGATTTTTGGTCAAAAAATCAATTAATTTTTATATTAAAAACAGTTTTCTCAATTTTGAAACATTAACATATATAATAAATATAGTCTCTTCCAATTTAATAATAATTGTTAATTTCGACACCATATTTAGAATTTATTATAAATATTCCATTAAAAAAGTACCGTGCAAAATTAATTAATAATAGGTAAATATAAAAGATTAATGTGTATATGTATATATAAAACATAAATCTTTTAAATTATTTTGCAAACATACCTTATAATTTAAACTGATAAAATAATATAATCACATATAAACTTATATAGTCATATAAGATTATATATGATCAGATCATAATGCTGCATCTCAAAGTATCCGATAGATGGCATCCGACGGAATCTGATTCTCGTATTTAAAATTTGATGAACAGTGGTATAAGAACGGTATCAGACACGGCAGTGTCGTGCTAAGTTGCGCCAAGTTATGTAAATCGTGGAACGGCACAACTTTTGTATCGTGGAGTCCACTTTTAAAATAAAGTGGCACATTTAAAAAATAACATTTGAAAACAACAATTTTCTGCAGTGGATGGACACCGGATCGGATCAGATCTACTCATGTCTGATTGGATCTGAGCAGATATAATAGATTATTCTCGTTACATATCTGACTCTATCCTCTAGGATCGGATCAGATCTACTCATGTCTGATTAGATCTGATCAGATAGGGCCAATATTTTGATCAAACTAGATCTGAGTGGATTGGATCTGATGAGATCTGCTCAAATCTGTTCAGATCTCTTCCATTTTTTCCCGGGTTATTGCGAAATGTATTACCTTTTTATTGTTTGTCATCTTAATACGTGTTATTGCGATAAATATTACCATATGCTTCAGTGATCGAATTGGTACGACACCCCTCACGGAATGAGGGAGGTTCCAGGTTCGAACCCTGGCTGAGGTAATATTTTTTGCAATAAATTTAATTATTTAATTAAGATGCTTATATTATAAGAATCTAAAATTACATCAATTTTAGAATGACCAGAATCCTTGGTCAAAACGCGGTGACGATTTGTCACGACGATTATAATCGTTGCCACAATTATAATCATTGCCAGTACAGTCGATTAAATTCTTAATTGGGTTAAAAAGATAAAAATTTTAAATAACAATAAACGCGCATTAATCGCATTAGTTCTTATCGCTATATAAAATTCGAATCGAACGCTCATCCTATTTCTTCAATGTATAATATAAAAGTCGAGGAGTAAATTGAAATGAATTACGGATCCACAAATACTTAATAACATGTCATCTAAATGAACGAGTAAGAAAAATATTTTCTGAATATGTACATTAAGTATCGTGATGAGGTAATTACGGTGTTCCATGTAAAAAGTAATATTGCAAAATTTTCATTTATAATATTGTTATTAGTTAGATAATGTCATTGACATGTGACATGTTATGTGACATGTTGTTATTTGTGTCTGTTATTTATTTCAGTTTATTTCTCGGCTCTTATACTTTGAAGAAATAGGATGTGTGCGTTCGATGCAAATTTTATATTGCTGTAAAAACTAATGCGATTAATGTAATGTATTGCGGTTTTTATTTTTATCTATTTGTTTACTTTATGTATTATCTTCAGTTATTACACTAAAGATGATTTAATAACAGACCAAAACGTTTGTTAAAGTATTATTTTAAATAAAGGTTACTTACGAACACTCTGTTGTGGCACTATGTTTTTTTTTTATGTGTTGATATCTTCTTTTTTAGTTCTTAAATTACACAAGTCACTAAATATGTATTTACGGTCTTTATATCTTAATTACGTTTGGTATAAGTAAAAAGTGCATTAAAATACTTTATTAATACTCTACCACTAACAAATTTTAAAGAGATATAATGTATTATTTATTTTATTAAAAAATGTGCATGTGCACAACAATTAAACATGTAAAAGTAAAAATTAATTTAATTTCGAAATATTTTAAAGATATTATACATTATTACAAATGTTTTCGTTACTATATAAAGTGTATCACGATAAACCGAAGTTTTTATATTAAACGCGTGCGAGTGACTGATCAGTTCTGGTTCTGATCTATTGACTATTTGTTCGCTTTTATGATGTTCTAGTTTGATCATTTGATTGACGTGAAAAAATTGCTTATACAAGCAATGACTATAAATGATATCAGTAATACAAAGGTTATCAATAGCGAAATAATTAGAATCACTACAATGTTGCATATGATTTGCATGCTTGATATTAAAATGAATGAAAAGATTAATACAGAATAATAAATGTGCCGTATCTATTAAATATTTAACGATCTGAAAACTTTTTCACAATTTTTTCCGATTCCTTCTTTTATTGTTAGTGCATGTCAGCACAAACGGTAATATATAATACACTTTATAATAAAAAAATTGTTTTAATATTGTATAAATTGTAGCGATTGCATTGTTACCTCTCCAACCGCCGAAAATGCTCTAGAGTCTAAAGTCTGAACGCTCATACATGGAAATATCAAAAGACACGGTAGTGTCTCGCGGCAAGTCCACGTGCAGCGCGAGACACTACGGTGTATATTTACGCAAGCAGGAGAATTTTTAGTATGTCCTATAAAGTTTATAAGATTTTCTTGTACGGTTGCTCTGAGAGCTGGAGTGCGCTATCAAGCCACGCTGATGGATTGAGAGGGTGATGACGCGTGGCTCCGTGCAGAGTGATTACTGATTAGTAACTCAAAGGTCCGTGATTCGATTTCGGCCCGGCCTTCGTCTCGCATATACCTCGTTTAAGAGGTGGATTCCTTGTTTGATGGGAAGTTAAAAATTAAAGATCCATATGATTTAATAATCCGTTTAAAAGTTTAAAATGTTGTTGACATATTGCAAGTGATAGACGGTAAGAGTACCCAGCGTCACTTTAAATTAAAAAAAAATAAAGATACATTGAGTGATCGAGATAGTGCAAGAATGAGTGAGAGAGTGAATTGAGAGTGCGAGCGAGATAGCGCGCGTTGTATGCATGAATCAGGAGAGTGAGCGAGAGAGTGAACGAGCGAGCGGGAGAGTAAAAGAGCGAACGAGATAGGCGCACATCGGCGCATTGCTTTTTTCCGCGTGTCCAGCGGTCGACGACGTTATTGTATTTCGCGGCAAATTTGGCAGTATGATGATTATTCGTTTTAGTGGTACAAGTATTTTGTAAATCTTGTAAATGTGAACGATTATCTTTTGTGTTTTGCGATTCGTAAATTGAGTGTACATGTTGTAATAGGAAATATAAGCGTTAGTGAAAATAAGATTATAGTATAGTAAAGATTAATATAAAGTACGTTGTACTCGGTAAACATCAATTAATAACATTTGAAGAAAAGTAGAAGCAAAATATAATCTGATTAATGAATAATAAGAATAATCGTACATCGAATGTACTAGTCTGGTTTTTATGCTGGATTCTTGAATTATTTGACAACAAAGTTAGTGAAAATTGAGATTTTATTTTTATTTGTACATTTATTTTATATGCCTTTCCAAACCGTTAACCTTTAGTGCGATTGCTATGACAATATGTGATACATCAGATGAAATAATTGAAAATCTATTTCGTGAAAAACAGTTAAAGAAGAATGTTAACATTGTATGTATATAAAGTATTTAAATAAGTATCGTCTGCAGTTAGCCTTAAAAAATAAGTTTTCAGAGTTCACCACGAGGAGGTTGCAGTACGGTTTTGTACTTCTTATCGGGGTGTTTTTTTAATGTAAGTCCCCTCGGCCCTCACAAAACGGGGTGCTTTTTTAGTGTGAGTCGAGATTATTTTTTTAATCTTCATCATTGTCACTCTCAATTACTGGAATGTAATTGTCATTTTTGAATACTTTGCTTAGTATTTCCGCTGGTTGTTGCTCCCATATTGCTGCAGTGGTATATTATTTATCTCATGTTAGGTACTTATCAAAAATTTTCAAACTAGCGGAAATATTTAGCGAAGTATTTTATTAGTTAACGATAAACTTATGCCATTATGGTTCCACGGAGATTTAACTGCATTAAGAGTTGAAGACATATTACTTGTAGAGCACAATGATAGTAACGACGAGGACTATATTATTGTCGATAGTTCCGACAGCGATAGCGACTAAAAAAATCCTCGTAATTTATACTTATGTTTTATATCCTACTTTTAAGATTTTAAATACAAAAAATAAGAATAAAAAAATAAATAAAAAAAAAACGTGAATGTTACATGAACTTACCTTGTTTCACAATGTACGCGCAGCTTGTTTATTACAACTATTTTTGCCACAAAATATTCGATGGGAATTTTCGCACTAGTATGGGCGGTATTCATAGTCGGTTCTTAAGACCGTTCTCGTCAAAGATTGTTTTATTTTCTATTTAAATACATGGCAAGAGATTACTCGTATGGGTAATTATGCATAAAAATACTCCACCCGCCAATGACCTTGACTTTGACATATGTTGTCAAGGTCACTCTCCTGAGTGACCTTCAGAAGTTTTTAGCCGGCGGTCGTTATTCGTTAAAAAGTTATTAATAAAAAAAGTTTGGAAAATATAGCAGCTATTTTGAATATTGGAAGGCATAAACGACTAATATTACGTTTTTTTTTTTAAAGCAGAGAATACTATATTTTGCGAGAAAGTCGCTGCTTTACTAAAACACAACATTTAAAGCGGTAAAATTAAAGTCTATTTGTTAATGCAGTGAATACTTTATTTCGCGAGAAAGTCGCTGCTTTACCAAAACACAACATTTAAAGCAGTAAATTGTTGATAAATTGTATATTGAATATATGTGAGTATTGGAAGGCATAAATGACTAATATATATTATGTCAAAATAGTTCAAGCATACACTTTCCACGCGAAACGAGATGCCACATGGGTTCGTGGCGTGCTTTATAAGCTCTTTTATTGTATATCGCCACAAATATTCACACAGAAGATCAACTAACTTATCTTGTTTAATACCACCTCTACTTAAACGAGCTTGTAAAGCGCGCCACAAACCCATGTGACAATTCGTCTCGCGTGGAAAGTACATGCGCGTGAACTATTTCGACATATATAGGTATTAGTCATTTAAGTATGCCTTCCAATACTCACATATATTCAATATACAATTTATCAACAATTTACTGCTTTAAATGTTGTGTTTTGGTAAAACAGCGACTTTTTCGCGAAATAATCGCGAAATAAAGTATTCTCTGCTTAACCCCTTCGTTGGCAGAGAGAATTCGACAAAAAGTGCCAAAAATGGCAGGAAAATTTTTTATCCTGAAAATTTGTACCCTGGGGTTTTTGAGGGCCCCTGATTACGAATCTGAACTTAAAATTCGAAAATTCAAAATGCAAATTTCATCCCAATTAAGTAATTTTTTGCATATTTATCCGCCATTTTGGATCCGCCATTTTGAATTTGCAAATTTTGAATTCAGATTCGTAATCAGCGACCCCAAAAACTTCCGTGTAAGACTTGGATGCCAAATCGAAGCAAGTTATAGGAAAAAAAGGTTGACGCACTTTTGCGTCAATGCCACACAGGGCACGGAAAAATTTGACGCACTTTTGCGTCAATGCCAACGAAGGGGTTAAAGAAAAAACGTAATATTAGTCGTTTATGTCTTCCAATACTCAAAATAGCTGCTATATTTTCCAAACTTTTTTTGTTAATAACTTTTTAATGAATAACGACCGCCGGCTAAAAACTTCTAAAGGTCACTCAGGAGGGTGACCTTGACAACATATGTCAAGGTCAAGGTCATTGGCAGGTGGGGTCTTTTTATGCATAATTACCCTCGTATGTTCTGTGAGAGAAGTATATTGACCCGTTACAAATTGGCAGCCAAAAGTCGCGCGACTTACGAATGGCACAAAAATTGTTGGTCAAGGCCAGCGATGGCAGCATTGTTTTTTTATGTTCAGAAATGTTCGAGCTACTTTAAAAAAAAAAAAAACAATCGTATGTTCTGTGAGGGAGGTACAGTACGAAAATATGTCACGTTTAAAGGTTGCTGCTATGGTTCCTGTCAAGGTGGGGGGTGGCAGCATATTTTTTTATCAAAGTGCTTGACATCCTGAATCGATTGGCATAAGTTTCAGCCGTATGTTCTTTAAGAGAGTTTTATCTAAAAAAATCATACCAAAAGTGGCCTTTTTTAACACTTCGGTCAAGTTGCAGGGCATATAAAATCCGACATAGTCGCTGTAAGTCAGCAGGCGTCCGGCTGTGTCTGGCTGCCGTCCGCGTCAAACGTTCCGAAAATCATGGGTCATTTTTTGAAATGTTAGCTTTTGCGCGTATTTTTACTTTAAAGTATATAATCCAGAGAGTATGCAGTTAAATTTTCACGTAAAAATATTGAAAATTTAGAAAGTTATTGAATATTTCATAAAAAGCAATTTTTTGGTTTATAAACCATATTTTGAATTTTTTAACCACAAAGCTTTATTAAAAACTTTTCATAAACAATCTCATATTCATTTTGAGTGTTGCAAGTATGCACCCTTTTAATTTCAGCCAAAAAGAATCGATCCCCCGTTTGTGGTAATTACGCAAAGTAGCGCTGGGTCAAAATGACCCAGGGTGTAGTTTATGTCTCAAATAGGTAGTGTGTAGTTTAAGGGTTAAGACATCACTTTCTCTATGAGGAAGCCAAGTGCAAATTTCTAATTTGCACAATTTTTTACATTAGATTGTTTTAAATATACTTTTCTTCATAATTTTGAAGGTACTCACATTGTTGAAGTTCCCAATAATGGCCCTGTTCTGGGCTTTTATGTCCTTTCACAAATGTTTTTTCACAAATGTTGTCTGTCGACAACAAATATCTAATATTGCCTTTCAGCCGAAATATTTTCTTTTAAACGCAAACCTTTTCTTTTATATTAGGTAATTGTTTAATCGACTAAGATCACGTTTGCGAATCAAAACACGTACACAATTTTTACAAAGACATTCGAAAGAGAGAGAGAGAGAGAGAGAGAGAGAGAGAGAGAGAGAGAGAGAGAGAGAGAGAGAGAGAGAGAGAGAGAGAGAGAGAGAGAGAGAGAGAGAGAGAGAGAGAGAGAGAGAGAGAGAGAGAGAGAGAGGAGAGAGAAGAGAGAGAGAGAGAGAGAGAGAGAGAGAGAGAGAGATTGATTGATTGATTAAATTTATTTATGCCCAAACATTTGCTAAAGGGCAAGATATAAATTGCAGATACATAATTAACAAGAGAAGCAATAAGTGCACTACAATGGCTCGTTCAGTGCATTTCATACTTAAACTAACAAATGCAGACTTCATGTTAAACCACTGACGTAATATAACCTTAAACTAATATTACAACATATATATATACGTTACTCGCAAGAACATCGCTAAAAGTCGAAAAGTTTTGCCGAGGGAAAATAAAATAATGTTTGGCGACGTTTAGTCTACGTCGCGGTCGCGCGCTCGCGCCCGATGGCGAATCACAGTAATTACTTTCTTCCGCGCAGGAGAGTTACGGTATTTACATAGTAATTGCTGCCGCGAAAATCACGCGAGAATGCAGCAGCTGACGCGCCGCGAACTCGCACTCGTGACGCACCGCCGTTGGTGGTGAATCGTGACGGGATTATCGGCCCGGCTATTTTACAACGGCCGTGACGCGAAAGCCGCGGTCGCCGTGTAAACAAACGAAACTGCCGGCCCGAATTAATTGAAACTCCGTCGAGATGTGTGCGCGCACGTACGAGTATTCGTTCAGCCACTCTGGGATTTTCGCGCCTCGCATCGCTCGTCTGGAAACACTCAACTCGGAGTCTTGTCACCGTTCTATCTCCGTTTTTATATATTTTTTTGCTTTTAATATATTATATTTAGACGATATATTAAACAATATTGTATAAAGAGATATGCATAATAAATTTATATAATATTTCTTCAAATCTCCTCTCGCCCGAGAAAACGAAATTCAGCTTCATATATATTTGACTATTTTATAGAAGCTGTTTGCCGTATTTCATGTTAATCCAGCCTTATTCATACTTCAGCAGCTTAGCAGTCTGATGAATATTACAAGAGCTCTGTAAGGGAAACACGCGTAGCCTACCTCGCGTATATACTTTTCGAGAACGATGTCTGCCGCTTGCTTACGTAAGTAAGGGGGATTCTCGCCGTGACGGGGAAAAAAATTGCATCACGGTGCCGTGCCGAATTTAAACGGGCGTATTATCGCGTGCGTTCTCGGCTCCTCTTCGTCGGCCCGGTACTTTGATAAGACAGGCAATTCGCACATATGTGAAACGCGCGAATAACATCGCTTCGTTAAAGCACTTCTGCGGATACACCCGAGAGAGGGAGAGCTTTTGCGGCGCAGTTTGCAAGCTGCAATCGGCTAACTCGAAACAACAATTGTTTTGAGCGACTTTCGGCAGACAAATTGAGAGATGTTATCCGAATGGCGTGATAATACTTAAAGGCCAACTTGATTAAGCCCTATAATCTTCGTGTTATACGGTGTTATACGGTTATGTCGCGTTGTTTATAATTATCAAGAAAATTAGTGCGACCTCTCTTTTACGAAGCTACGAAACTGTTATCTCGTGAAAAGGTGCATCTTGATCTATACATTTTTCGGTAAAACTACGCCAAACTACAGCTAATACTGATATTCTACACATTTCTATATCTATTTGAGTACAGTAGACAACAAGAAAATATTAGAATTAAAACACTCTCTAATGAGAAAATTCACCCGACATAAAAAAAAATTATATTTATTTTGAAATTATATTACTACTTTTTAACTAAGTTTGTTTCTTTATTCTAAGATGCAACCTATGATTATAAATATTTTCTCGTATTTGAAAAACACACTTAACTTGATGATTCGAACTCGAGACCTCGGGACTTAGCTCTGGATCGTGAGCCAATCAATAGACTTAATCGACTTAAAAATTCCCTAGCGGCACTTTCTGCCAAGCGTAGAGAACCTTCTTTTCCGGCAGCGGTGGTAATAGTAATACGATGTAAGGATACGAAATCTCTCCAGATAAACATAAAGCAATTGACTCAATATATATTATATATATACCTGATTTACTAAATAGAAATCTTCCTCCTGACCGATAAGTCTGTCGACCTAATTTCGAAATACGCGCGCGATATCGAAACTGGCGATACCTGCGCCGCCAGCGTCGAAAAAGTGAAAGTGACATTTCTCTGATAATCATAATAATATTGAATGAGAGCGTTAGGAGGAGGAGGAGAAGGAGTATCTTAAAAATAAATTTTCACATTTCAACTTTGCGTCGCAATATCTGCGCTCGTAGGGCACGTAGCGGAATATTATAAGAGAAACCCCCCTAATTCGACCCCAAGCTATCGATCAAGCCTACTTAGAACTTGATCCGTTCACTCGTTATCGAGATCAACATCTCGGGTACTCGCAACTCGTCGCGTCGCGTAAAAGAGTCACGGTCGGTCTCGCTCCGCGTGTATTTTGCACGAGACACTACCGTGTCTCTTGATAGTCATTTATAAATAATTGTTCTACAAGTAAGCAGATGTTTTAATTTTTTAAGATTTTATTTCTTCTTAAATTTTTAAAATTTGTAGATTTTTGTACTATTTTTTATAAAATTGTAATTTTTCATAAAATACTACTTGCAATAATTTCTTGATTTGAGAACATTGTAATTTGTGATACTATTTCGTAGATATTTCTAAAAAAAAAACTATTTCTACAAAAAATTAAATATTTCAACAAAAATGTACAAATTTTTATTTCTAGTCAAATTTTGTAGTTATACATAGAAATTTTTTCCGCCAGGAACAGATATGTACTTCTTGATAAAGACTGTATCTTTTAAAGTTATTTTATAATGATCGAATAGCAAAATGCTGTTGCAGAAGAACAATTGTAAATTATTTTAGATGTAGCTTTCTTCAATACAAAAATATTTATATAAATATATATCTAGTTTCTATCAGCATTGTAGGTAGCAAATCACATGCTCACACAGGTCTCACGCGCGCGGCAACAACAAGTCAAGCAAAGCATGCCTTGATATGAGCCAACATACCACATCCCTATATATGATTTCAGTCATTTTCTTACAATAAATTACTATTTTGTTTCTTAAAATGACATGTCGTATAGTAACATAAATTTTTCTTTTAACTAATAATACGCATTTTGATTTACTTCTCGAGCTAAAGAGCATTAATACGATATTTCGAAAATTTACTTGCCACCTCTTGAATTAGAGTTTTCTCTTTTTCTATTGTAATACTTGTTTGATTTAAATAAAACTTTGGAAAAAGTACCTATATCATATAAGAGATATTTTTTCCATGATAACTTTTCCATTATATCTTTCGCTATAAATACATAAACGGAACGCATTGTCAACTTGCTCCTTGTGCCAACGAGCCCCGATTTCCCCTAAATTATATTTGTGAAGATTTTCAAAATATTTAGTAAAGTATTTATGACATATGATCAATATTAATAAATATATTATATAAAATATTTCTTAATGTTTAAAATTTATAACAATTTAAGTTATACACGTGTATTAGAATTAGATTTTTTTAAATCAAAGTTTATATAAATTGAGAGAGCAATATCATTAAGGAATTATTCTTTTATTAAATATTTTAGAATTACGAGTAAAATGGTAGGGTTGTGTGGGGTGATGTGCAACATGGGGTGATGTGCAACGTTTCCGATTCCTGGTCTGCATGTCGACATTTGACAGAACCGCATACTGTCATCTATTTGTGTCAATAGTACCTTGTTTTAGATAAATAACTCGCGAGATGGCACGCTGGTTTGCTGTACGAAAAGCGAGTTAAATTTCTCGAGCTCAATGTAATTTTCGCTTTTCACATTCATAGTGATTTCGTGAATTGGTTTTAGGTCATCTTATAGGTAAATATTTTTATATTGTTAGTTTTTTAAGTACTTTTGATAATCCACAGCAATTTTGTGATTTTCTTACGTTGTGTTGGTGTCACGCCAGTCCGCACAAAATAGCATGTTTGGGGTTATGTGCAACACTTTTTTGGGGTGATGTGCAACACTCATTTTTCGCTAGTTTATCGCTATTTTACGATGGAACATGTGTATATGAAGTGTTTTAATGCATTTTTCAATGTATTTAGTTATTATGCCACGAAAGTATAAAAATAAGGGTATCGCTGTTCCGGTCAATTGCGAGCTAATTTGGGCAGCAATAAAATTACTGAAAGGCGATCATCCGGTTGCGTTTTTCCTTTCATTATATTAATTTTTAAGCGATAAATAAATAAGAAATCAAATAAAAAATGAATTTTTTTTTGTGAAATTTTCATTTGTCAGAGGTCGATTACAATACAGTGAAATTTTTTGTTTACCAGATTTCGATTAATCTGTATTTAAGAAACCCAAATTTAACATTTAAGTCGATTGATGTCAATATTCATGCATTTTTTACCTTAATTTTATCTGTGTTGCACATCAACTCAAGAAAATTTGAAAATGCTAAAACAGACGTTTTTTTGAAAACTCGAAAAATTTTTAGAAAAAATTTAAAATTTTGAAAATCTAATCACGCAGAATTGTAGTATTTTTCTTCCTCTACATTATACAGCCATGATATATTCAAGAATTTGATTTTTGGATATGTTTTCCGAGCAACGCGTGAACGTGTTGCACATCACCCCACATAACCCCTACTTGCATGCAAAAATTAGTTCTCTATATATTTATTTTTAGACATTATTTTTATTTTCGCATAAGTTACAGATTTGTGTTATGGTTAGTATAACTTTGCATCGTGATGCGAATGAGAAGAAGTTCTGTTCATTTGTGAAGAGATGGAGGAGAAGCCTGACGCCAGTTCAACAACTTTGCAGTAAGCATTACTATTTGTGTAAGTTAATCATTTCTTCCCGTTTATTTGGATTGCTTTATTTCAACAATTTAAAAATAAGTATTAAAGAAAACGAATTAATTTGATAAGTTTAGTCTTATGAAAATCTTTTTTGAAAAATTTACAATAATTTTAATAGATATTAAATCAAAATGTGACAAAAAGTTCTATTCATGTTAAAATTATCTTTTGAATCATTGATTATTCTAAGCGTTATTTTAATTTGAGTTTTATGGTGGTAAATGTTACAAAGTCATCACGGCTGACTACTATAGATACATATATTTTATACATATAATACATTCCATTTATATTTTAATTTTGTGACACGTGAGCATAGTGCTATTATTACGACGCTGACAATCATTTTGTAAGAAAATAAAACCTTTCCTCTGCCTTTTATGATTTTCATTAAATCGATATTTGCGCTTCAAAGGCTTGCATTTGTTTTACAGACAGGGATAAATTTTACACGAAGTGGTTGAGCAGGGCGAAGTACAAAATCAACCTGCATTCGAAGATTCTTTAAATAATCAATGGGCTCCAAGTAGAAATTGTGTATCAGAGAAGCTATCATCGCTTTCATTTCCAACATAGCAAATCGTTGACCTATAATTTGGTACATATTCTATGTTAATATAACATGGTATTATACATCAGGATATAAAAAATACAGCTTACCGATGCAGTTACGTGGTCCACCACTGAATGGTAAATACGAATAAGGATGACGATTTCGGATTTTTTCAGGCAAAAATCTGTCAGGATCAAATACTTCTGGATTTGACCAAAAATTAGAATCTCTATGAACTCCGTAAATGTTAAGATGCAAGAATGTTCCAGCAGGTACCAAATATGTCTCTAAAAAGCATATTAAATTAAGGTTTTGAAATAATAATTCAAACTGTATTAAAATTTTAAAATTGAATATACATCTAATACAACATAAAAATAGTTGTTTATAGTTTGGATTATAAAAAATATAATAAAATTAATATTTAAATTTTATTAAGCATTACTTGCTTAACATTATTTTCTAAAAATATTATATTAGATGGAGCATTGTATGTATTTAAAATGTTGAAATATAGAAATAAACTTCAATATATAAAGATATACAAATTTTTAAATTTTTGAAATATGTGAAAATATTGCCTTTTATGCGTATTTACTTATATTTACTTATATTTACTTATTTACATCATACATTTGTTGACATGTTGCGTAATATATTAAAAAATTTATACAAAAAAAATTGGTTAAATGCATACGTAATTTTACGTCTTCCGCAGGAATTCGTGATATAAAATACACGC
Source organism: Temnothorax longispinosus (assembly GCF_030848805.1). Lineage (NCBI taxonomy): Eukaryota > Metazoa > Arthropoda > Insecta > Hymenoptera > Formicidae > Temnothorax > Temnothorax longispinosus. The sequence goes on along the minus strand of NC_092367.1, from coordinate 14,721,916 downwards.
TGGGATATAAGCGCAATGCTTCCTTTATACATCTGTCCAAATATGGTAGGTTTTGCAATAATTTTATAGTATACTTTTGTTCATTCTTTTGTAAGGCTGTATCGACTTCGTTCCTGACACGATCCTGTATGATTATTGTTAATTAAAAGGCGTTTTTTGTTATTGTGATATTTTTACGTAGAAACGAATATATTTCGAGAATATTTATTTCACAAATGTTTTGATTAATCCGTGTTTGAAATATGTGTACATAAATTACACTTAAGACATAAAAGAATATTTGAAATATGTGCGTACGCTTACGTGTGCGTATATGCATGCGCGCGCGCATATTTTCTATAGCTTTTAATGCAAAAAAACAAATCGTGTACATATATATATATATATATATATATATATATATATATACACACATTTAAAAACATTTAAAAAGTTAGATATTGATTCATATTTAATCCTCCGTCTGTATACATTTTTTTGCACCGTCGGAGTGGGTCTATCACGTTCGACGTTATTTTTCTCTACCATAAAGTATTTTTAAAAATCTGAAAAAAAATCATGAAACATTGTAGTTGACGATTTTATAATCATTTTGATAAACATCGTTTATTTAATAACTTCTGGTAGATTTGCAAGTTTATAGATAAACAGATATCATTTTGGCTCGGACGACATAGACTTACGTATACAGACGGAGGGTTAATAAATAACTTCTGTTAACAATTAATTTCTTTGGCTAAGAATGGCGGCTCACACTTGACGATGGATACCTGAATGTCGTTATGCTCAGCTAATAGTGCCGTAATGAAGCACAGACCCATTGCTGTAGTGTCATGACCCTATAATATAATCGTATTCACTAATGTATCATATACCGATAAATCAAATAATGAATAAAAATGGTTAAAAAGAAATTATGTACCTCCAACATAAAAGTATCAACTTCTTCTTGAATATCTAAATCAGTCATAAGGCCATCACGAGATGCCGCTATTAAAAGATCCAACATTGCAAGTCGTTTTCTTCGTACTAAATCGAAATATATGTAAACATGTTTGTATCAAATTACATAAGAGTTATTATTAACTTGACTACGTTAAGAATTTAAACTATAAGTATAATATTCATGAGTTGTAAAATATAATTAACAAAATTAACCACCAACCAGATTTAAAGAATAACTGTACCGATTACATTACGTACTTCCTACCGGTTCTGCGCCATCTCTCTTTGCCGACGTGTCATTATCAAAGCTTTTTAAGTATTGTCCATTAGTACGATCATGATAAAGTTTTCTTTCAGCAATTATCTATGTAAATACAACATTAATGGTTTTTTAAATAAATACATTAGTAATGTGTTGTTAACATTTACAAATTTTAATTTTTCTACGTAATAATTATGTTGTAATTTTTTGTGTGTTGTAATAATTTTAAATAGATACTTATACTGTCTGAATATACTATTAAGTAGCATTTTTGCGTACTCGTTTAGTAAACCCATGTAATATCTTCAGCATCTTCTTTTGCTCTCTACCTTTGGACGTCAACGAGAATATCCAATCGTTGTGCAGCCATTGTCTCATTACTCTAAAAAATTAATAAATGTTAGGCATGTTATTTTAAGAACATGATAATACTTGGAAAACACAAATTTCTTTAATTTTTTTATATACTTTTGCAATTAGTACTATTTCAGTAACTATATAAAAAAAGAATACATTGAAACACTAATAAAATTATGCTACAGAGATATGCAAAATCTTATATAGTTAAAACATTATACCTTCTTTTAACGATTTATTCTTAAATTTATTTCTGTTTGTTTTTAAATAGACAATTTAACAGTAAATTTAATTGTAAAAATGTAATTTGTAAATTTCCAATTAACGAAAGTGCGATGTTTTACATTAAGTATTGTATTATTATACTTACCTCTTCATATAATTATATAATACAAATTCATATTTTAATTAAGACAGAATATGGATGTACAGTTATTTATTACATCTAAAAAATATGAATTATTATACCTGTAAATAAGAAGTTCGCCCATCTGATGAACCGCTTCTCGATACTGCTGCTGGAAATCACCAAGGCCTCGTAGAGAAGTGCCCATGGCAGTTTCTGCAAACGCATTTATATAAATATCGTGATAATGTATTGTAATATATATTTCAAAAGTATCTGTGGCTGTAAAAATTATATACGAATCAGTATCTATGTTGTGATATTAATATTTACAATTTAAAAAATTTGATTTTGGTCTAATTTTACTTATTAATAGGAATAAAATTTACAGTTCAGTTCAATTACAGTTAAAATGTACAGTTCTATAAACATACCACATATTGCATTCAGCGTATGTTCACTAAAAAATGGTACTAAATCTTTCACAACTGTGCCTCCTGCATTTTTCAAAGATTTGGTCGTGTTTTCACCTTCCTCGATCAAAATCTGAATAAAATGCTGCAATATATTAAAATGAAATGTGGGGGTTAATATTTTTCGTCGTGAATGCCACTTGGCGCCTGAAACATAAATAACATATTGCATAATTGTGTGATAACAATGTGCAGTAAAACATATATTTTTTTATTTAATTTAAAATTAATTGATTTTTAATAACAATTGAATATTACAAATGTACTTTTTGTGATATGCGTTTAAACTTTTGCGACAACACATGGTGTAATTCGCTTAATTGTTATCTCTTTTTATAATATTTATATTTAATATGATTATATCATTTAATAATTTATTTTTTTATATTTAATAATACAATTATGTTTTTCATGATTGATATAAGATATTGTGAACATATGTAAATCTAATTATATGTTCGAAACCGAGCTCCTTAAACCCCGCGTGAATTCATCTCGTAATCTCCGCGGGAATTGCCTTGATTACGTGAATCGTGCGTAATATTATATCAAGCTAAACTTAAATTTATTTCGGAAATAACCGGCGTTATTCTAAGAATCTTCGAGAGACAGAAAAACTGTCTTTCTTTTTCTACGTAGGCTGGTTCTCTCCTTTTGTCTCGGGGTTTCAGTACGCGAAGTATATAAACACCCGGGACAAAGCGAGAGACTTCAGCGAAAACAGTTGGTCGGCTGTCGATCCCGAAATCAGCTGAGTTCAAATTAAACGAATATTCGGTAGGTCGGCGGCTGATTGGCTCGACAAATTTTTTGGCTCGTTGCCGGGAATCCGGTGTTCGTGTGACGCGCTCGTATAAAATCCCGGACCTTTGCGCGCGACCCCGCACTCGATTATTATTCAGAGCGATTACTGAATATAACAGTATTGCTATACTGAACCGAAACGAAAGCTTGTTTTTCGCAGCGATTACTGAGATTTTCGTGGCTCGCGTCAAGTTTCTCTTTTCGGTACGAACCGTTGGCGTGGCTCGCGGAATGGAGCTTTTTCGGCGTTCGCGAATAATCAAATCCATAGCTCGCGGACTTGCGTAACCAAATCAAAGACATTGTAAATATTGTAAATATAGACTTATATTTTGATTGTGTGAATATACTATAGATTTAAAGACAATTTCTCGAAAAGCCTTCCGCGCCTCATCTCCGATTTCTTCCTCCGCTCACGCACAAATTACTAATTATGATATTGATCTAATTCAAGATAATCGATTGGAAGAAATAACCCACACAGCACACTTTATCTGAGGGACGTCCTACAGACAAATTGGGATATCCCAATAACCGGTGGATATTCGATATCCGGTGGATATCCAGCGGATGCACAAATGTCCCTCAGCACGGAAAAAAAGAAGTCGTAAAATATGGACAACTAACATTTTTTTGTTGCGAGAGCTATATTTTTAGCAATAGTAGCACAACGTTTTGTTACTATTGCTAAAAATATAGCTCTCGCAGTAAAAAAATGTTAGTTATCTATATTTTACGACTAGATTTGCTACGGTAGCTAATTTTTTTTCCGTGTAGCTATATTTTTAGCAATAGTAACAAAACGTTGTGGTACTATTGCTAAAAATATAGCTCTCGCAACAAAAAATGTTAGTTGTCCATATTTTACGTCTTCTTTTTTTCCGTGAGGATATCCTGTGCTGTGTGGGAAAGTAAATATTTTTAAATTGAAATCTTTTGCGTAATAGAATATATGCTATTTACATTTAATTACATAGATTTATTCAGCTGTCAAAATTGAAACAAAACAAAATTTAATATACAGCCAAAGCATATATGGGATTTCCCGTCGTGACATCACAAGGCCAAGATGGCTGGCTTATTCCTGAAAGTATTGGAGCTGTCATATGTAAACACATATAAAGCTTGTGTTTTTCATAAATAATTAATAAAATAACGGTGTTTGTAATAAAAAAAGTGCAATGAGTGCAAGGTTTTCCTTTAGAGACACAAAAAGTCGCGATTTTTGCTGTGTATTTGGCTGCAAAAGTTATGGATTAAAAGATACCTCTGTGCGATTCCACATGTTTCCACTTAAAGGAAAGTTTCATACTGAGAAAAAAGACATGTTTGGAAATATAGAGAATAATATGATGTTCGAAAAGAATGGGAGAGAGTTTTAAACTAAGTGGGCAGTGTGTTCTTATTTGCACTTTGACAGGAGTGACTACGTTCTGCCTGGTAAGTCAATATGATAATAACTGAACAATAACAAGTAAAATATATTCACTGAATATTAATGAGTAGTATTAGTTATAAAAAATTGTATATTAAATAGAGTATGTAAAAACAATTCACCGATATTTTTAAACGCCAAAGTATTTCAAACACTCCTGTTATCAATTTAAGATTAATAATAACAAATAAAATTTTTATCCATCGCACTTTTTTTTATCACAAACACCGTTATTTCATTAATTATTTATGGAAAACATAAGCTTTATATGTGTTTACATATGACAGCTCTAATACTTTTAGGAATAGGCCAGCCATCTTGGCATTGTGACGTCATGGCTGAAAATCCCAATACCATTATTTACATTAATATATCGTTATGTTACCTCCACTAGTGAGAAGACCAGTACCCAACCACGGATGGAAAACATCATAAAAAAAACTTTTTTCGATGTGTTTTGTGCTGCTTAATATTGTCTAAAATTACAGAAAATATTAAGTTAAATGTTATTTAATTTAGACGCCATGTAAATAATCAATTAATTGATTTCAAAAGTATTTTAAATATTCAATTATCTCTGAGAGATGAATGAATAAGATATAATCATCTTTAATTTTAAATATACAATTATTTTAGACTTTTGACAAACAAACATATTTTTTTCAAAAAAAAAAAAAAAAAAAAAAAAAAAAAAAAAATAAACATCTTATCGTCAATATATCAATAATAAAAAAAACAGAATAATATTTCTCTCATACTTCACCTCTAAATCATTCGGATGACGAACGGATATCATAGGAAGAAAGAATAACCATATTTTAAAAATGGGATAAAACTCGTCAGTTAAGGTAATCAGAAACTTCCATTGTTCTTCTAAAAAATGTATGTATATATGTTTGTTATGTAAGTTTACGGAAATATTTTATAAATATTGATCGAAATATGTATGATTGATTTTATTGTTATATTGTGTCACGGCTTTTTGCACTCCCTAGTCCAGTCAAAATACGGAAAAAAGGGGGGGTACCTAGAAAAAATTGCAACACAAGGTTTTATTAAGTCATTGTGTTCAGAAAAATATACTGAACAACATATCCAAATTCCGCCATTTTCCGCTATCCCTAAGTATGTTTTTTATTAACAATTTATAAACAAATTTGTTTTTCTCCACAAATACGATGAATTTTGAAATTTTTGTAGAGATCGAAGTTGTAGAACAGACAAATATCTACAAAAAATGTTCTTATGAATTTTTTGAAATATTTCATATTAGTTGAGATATTTGCAACAAGAGCTACTAGGCTACGCGCGGAGCGGAGCGGAGAGTTCTAACAAGCACACGGCAGTCTCTACCGGTCGCTGCTAATACTCTAGGTTCTACAAAGAACTTGAGTTGGTTCTCGATACTAGTATATGTGTCTATGTACACACACACACACACACACACACACACACACACACACACACACACACACACACACACACACACACACACACACACACACACACACACACACACACACACACACACACACATATATATATACGTATATGGAACAATCCACGTCACTTTTACCCCTCCTCTGTCCAAAATTGATATGGACTGATTTTAATGACTAAGGGCGGAAAATGTTCGTCTTGAAAAGAGCTTTCGTCTTGAAAAGGCGTGTGGCATATATGCCATGCGCAATTCAACATTGCGTCATGTTGAATCTGAAATTTTGAATTTATCCCTTTAAGCAGCCATAATTATGACGCCATGTTGAATTGCGCATATATACCACACGCCTTTTGAAAGTTCTTTTCAAGACAAACATTTTCCGCCCTTAGTCATTAAAATCCGTCCATACCAATTTTGGACAGAGGGGGGGTAAAAGCGACGTGGATTGTCCCATATATATACATATATATGCATTTTAATTATATGTCACAATATTATAAACATAATTCTATATAAATCATGTTTCCTTAATTTAAATTTTTACATGCACATGCCCTTTAAGCAGCCATAATTATGACGCCATGTTGAATTGCGCATATATACCACACGCCTTTCAAAAGCTCTTTTCAAGACGAACATTTTCCGCCCTTAGTCATTAAAATCCGTCCATACCAATTTTGGACAGAGGGGGGGTAAAAGTGACGTGGATTGTCCCATATATATACATATATATGCATTTTAATTATATGTCACAATATTATAAACATAATTTTATATAAATCATGTTTCCTTAATTTAAATTTTTACATGCACAGGTGAATATTTATTTGCGGGAATATTGTATGTGAAATTATAACTTACCTCGTGAAGCAAGATATTGAAATGCATTTCCAACAATCGGATAACCTGATGGTCCTGGTATAAGATTGATAAGACGCCCCTTTTTTCCATGATAATGTACATAGTAATTAGATATCAGTAGAATAAGGGTAAGTAATAGCAGTATAATAGTGATCATTATTGACTGACGAAATACTAGCCAGTTTTAGCAAGTTCCGTTTCCTTTTTCTGCTGTCTTCTTTTAATATCTAAAAACTCAATTGATTAGAAATCAACACATAAAAAAGACGGTATGAAGCCGAACAGTTCGTAACCTTTATTTCAAATAATACTTTAACAAACGTTTCGGTCTGTTATCAGATCATCTGTAGTGTAATCAGTCAAGATAATACATAATGACTAGTAAACAAGGGGATGTAAATAAAAACCGCAAAACATTGCATTAATTGCATTAGTTCTTATTTTAACTAAAATAATTTAACAAATGTTTTGGTCTGTTATCAGACCATCATTAATGTGATAAGTTAAGGTAACACAAAGATCGGTAAACAAAAAGATAAAAATATAAATCACAATAAATGCATTAATTGCATTAGTTTTTATCGCATTAGTTTTTATCGGATATAAAATTCGAATCGAACGCACATGCTATTTTTTTTATATAAAAGTCGAGGAGTAAACTGAAATGAATTACGGATTCACAAATAATAACATGTCATCGAAATAAACGTGTAAGTAAAATGTTTTCTGAATATGTGCATAAGTGATGAGATGATTAGATGGTGTTTTATGTAGAGAGTCATGTTGTAAAATTTCACTAATGTTATTAGTTCATTGTAACAAGTTGTCATTTGTAAATCCGTTATTTATTTCAATTTGTTTCTCGACTTTTATACTTTGAAGAAATAGAATGTATTCGATTCAAATTTTATATTGTAATAAGAACTAATGCGATTAATGCAATGTTTTGCGGTTTTTATTTACATCCTCTTGTTTACTAGTCTTTATGTATTATCTTAACTGATTACACTAAAGATAATCTGACAACAGACCGAAACGTTTGTTAAAGTATTTTAAATAAAGGTATTATTTTAAATAAAGGTTACTTACAAACACTGTTGTGGCACTATATGCTCTCTTTTTATGTGTTGATATCTTCTTTTAGTTCTTAAATTACACAAGTCACTAACTATGTATTTACGGTCTTTATATCTTAATTACGTTTGGTATAAGTAAAAAGTACGTTAAAATACTTTATTAATACTCTACCACTAACAAATTTTAAAGAGATATAATGTATCATTTATTTTATTAAAAAATGTGCATGTACACAACAATTAAACATGTAAAAGTAAAAATTTATTTAATTTCGATATATTTTAAAAATATTACGTTATTATAAAAGTTTTCGTTACTATAAAGTGTGTTACGAAGATTTTCTATTAAACGCTTGCGAGTGACTGATCAGTTCTGATACTGATCTATTGACTATTCGTTCGCTTTTATGATGTTCTGTTTGATCATCTGATTGACGTGAATAGTTTTAGATGATAACAATATCTAAAATTTATCATTAATAAGCTTTTTATAAGATTTTTTTAAAAATTGCTTATATCAGCAATGTCCATAAATAATATTAGTAATGTAAAGGTTATCAATACCGAAAGAATTAGAATCACTACAATGTTGCATATGATTTGCATGCTTGATATTAAAATGAATAAAGAGATTAATATAAAATAATAAATTTGCCGTATCTATTAAATATTTAACGATCTGAAAACTTCTTCACAACTTTTTTCGATTCCTTCTCTTATTGTTAGTGCAATGTCAGCACAAACGTAATATAATACACTTTATAATAAAAAAAATTGTTTTAATATTGTATAAATTGTAGCGATTGCATTGTCACCTCTCCAACCGCCGAGAATGCTCTAGAGTCTAATGTCTGGACGCTCATACATGGAAATATCAAAAGACACGGTATTAGTGTCTCGCGCCAAGTACACGTGCAGCGCGAGACACTACGGTGTATATTTACGCGAGCAGGAGAATTTTTAGTATGTCCTATAAAGTTTATAAGATTTTTTTGTACGGTTGCAATTTCTGAGAGCTGGAGTGCGCTATCAAGCCACGCTGATGGATTGAGAGGGTGATGATGCGTGGCTCCGTGCAGAGTGATTACTGATTAGTAACTCAAAGGTCCGTGATTCAATTCCGGCCCGGCCTTTGTCTCGCATATACCTCGTTTCTTGTTTGATGGGAACTTAAAGATTAAAGATTCATATGATTTAATAATCCGTTTAAGAGTTTAAAATGTTGTTGTTGACATATTGCAAGTGATAGACGGTAAGAGCTTAGTACCCAGCGTCACTTTAAATTACAAAAAAAAAAGATACATTGAGCGAGCGAGATAGTGCAAGAATGAGTGAGAGAGTGAATTGAGAGTGCGAGCGAGATAGCGCGCGTTGTATGCATGAATGAGGAGAGTGAGCGAGAGAGTGAACGAGCGAGCGGGAGAGTAAAAGAGCGAGCGAGATAGGCGCACATCGGCGCATTGCTTTTTTTCGCGTGTTCAGCGGTCGACAACGTTATTGTATTTCGCGGCAAATTTGACAGTATGACGATTGTTCGTTTTAGTGGTATAAGTATTTTGTAAATCTTGTAAATGTGAACGATTATCCTTTTGTGTTTTGCGATTCGTAAATTGAGTTTACATGTTGTGATAGGAAATATAAGCGTTAGTGAAAATAAGATTAGTATAGTAAAGATTAATATAAAGTACGTGTTATACTCGGTAAACATCAATTAATAACATTTGAAGAAAAGTAGAAATAAAATATAATCTGATTAATGAATAATAAGAATAATAATAAAGTTACCGTGATAACACATCTATAATAACACGAATGACATTATACGACGGATACCGGAAAGTTGTATAACATTCCCTACATTAAAGGTCTCAGCGAGAGACTTTTGCGTATCTTTAATGATCATGGTCTTCATGTTCTTTATACAGTCCCTAAGTCCCTTGATTGCGTCATAAGGAGGGGGAAAAATAGGCTGGATTGTTTCAAGCAGACTAACTTAATTTATAAAATTAATTGCGGAAATTGCGATGCCACGTACATTGGCCAAACCAAAAGACATCTCGAAACACGCATTAAAGAGGATAGGGCAGACATCAAGAAGCATGTCAGCAACCATTCCGTTGTTAGTAAGCATCGTACCTCTTTTGATCACGAATTCAAATGCCATAAAACTGAGATATTACATTGCGAAAAACAAGTTAGAAAACGCGAGATCGCAGAAATGTTTTTCATAAAACAAAATAACAATACAATCAACCTACAGAAAGACACGGATAATTTGACCGGGGCATATGATATAATAATAAAGAACATTTAACATCGATCGTGATCAGTGTGCTTTTGTCACCCGTGGGCTGCTGACATGCATTTCCCACATATACCACGTCTTTTACATATGACGCGTAATTGTAAGTTATATAAACTTGTCATTTTATATTTTATACTTTTCTTTTCATCTTATTTTTTCATAATTTTAGATCTTGACTTTTGGATTGTTGGCACAATGCCAGGACTGAATTGTTTGTAAGAGATATGTAACTTGAACACTTGATAAGGACCGAAAGTGACGGTCGAAACGTCGTGAGATAATAAATTTATATATTGCCAGTCAGCGTCGATTATTACTACTTCTTTTTAATAATAATAAAGCTTATATACATATTTGTAAGTGCAGGCTGGCGAAAACTAAAACTCCTTTAGATTTACTTTCTTTAATAATAAAATATTCTGTTTACACTATATTTAATTGTACGTACATGCGCAAGAGATTGGATCTAAATTAATTTCAACAGCATAAAAATACTATGAAAGGTATACATAGGTACATCAAATCTCTTTATGGAATTAAGATATACATATGTAATCGTAAACGAGTAATCACAAAACAAATTATAAATTATAAAACGCAACACAACGAAAGAACATGCAACACTTAACAGAACAGAACACTTAACAATTTTGTGCCAATGAACTTTTTGCCAACTTCTTTTTGTTAAGTGCTATAACTTTCACAATGTTTAACATTTTTACAATTTTCGAACGTCAGCATGTGGGGAATACATTTAAATTTAATACCCTTTTTGCGTTTTTCCTTTCAGGCACGCCGTACAGGAGCTATTACGTACACCGTAGTCGAGCGAAGAGATGACTCATAACTCCTACATTTCTTAATATTTGTCCATATAAAAAATACTGTAAATGCACCTAAACATGTATTTCAATATCGTATACACCATGAACATGATTGGCCTACCACTTTGTCACAAATAAATCCTGAAATTGACCCTCATTTTCGGCCGCAAGAGAGTACTACCCCCTTAAGACGTTTTTAAAATGACGTCTTTAGATGGTCTAAAAAATAACGTCTTATAAACGTTCATTATTAGTCGCCGACGTATTTAAACCAAAAATGACTAAAAATAGACGTCATTATGCCCCAGCTGGGCAGGAAGCAGTATCAAAATATTACGTCATAACGACATTATGGAATGACGTCAGTATAATGTCATTTTTAAAAACATAGTCGCTTTTTGGTCATTTGACGTCATTTGTACAAACATGATTAGTATTTGACGTTAAAATGACATATGCTTGCTACCTGGGTATCTACGTAGTCTACGTACACACATAATTAATACATATTTTATAGTGTGTATTTAATCATTATCACCGGCCTTTGCCTCGTCCGTTGCTGGACAATAAGGCTTCGTCCACTGCTAGACATAGGCCTCTCTTTTAACAATTGCATTGTTTTTAGAGGTTTTTAGCCATTTTTCTATTACACTGGCCAATGCGGGTTGATATAGGAGTAAGATTGAGGTGGTATCTCATAGCGATCGTCGGCCATGAGTGCTTAACGTCTCTTCCGAAAGACGGAGCACCAGTTTTCCATCTAGGGTTAACTCTTTGTCCGCTAGATGAAAAGAGCGGCGTTTTTACTGGAACAATTTCCAATGGCCTACCGGGATTCGAACCCGGTTCCCCGGATTACGAATCTGGCGCTCTACCCATTAGACCGGCCGATCCGCATTTATATTATGTATGTTCAATACATAAAACATAATACACAAATAGTCCTTCCTATAAAGATTTTTTTCTAATATTGTAGGATTATTGATAAATGCTTGTGGAGTCGGAGTAAATGCTTAACGCACGTTAATATTTATTCTGAGCAAGTAATAAAGATTAATTATGACAAAACGATGAAATGAATAAGTTACGATGCAAATATAAACTCTTAACTCTGATGTCTTTTCCGATCACTCGTATCTAGTCTCGTATCTCGGACGAACGTAACTCTTACTGTCTTACAATAGTCTCGTATATAACTACTGAATACTCTTATTATAGCAAAACGTGCACGGAAAATAATCCTACAATGTGTTATTCTTTATTTTTTTACGCTCTACAAGTTAGAATATATTTTGTATAATTGCGAGCATTTTAAAGATTAAAATAAATGTAATGTTATTGATTATGTATAATATGTAGAATATTTTTTATTTTTGCTATATTTTTTTAACGGAAGGATCCCGTTTGTCTGTAAAAAGATTATCAACATAAGCATTATTTGCGCATAGGCATATTATACATGCAGTCATATTGCACAGATACAAGTTACATTGACCATATTATACACACAAATGCACTGCAAACACACGATTATATATATTGCACATATAAAATAGTAAAATTATAGAAACATTTTGTATATATGTATATTATTATGACTATATAGTAATATAATTGTTAATTTAATATATATTTTATATATTTGTTACATTTCCTTTATATTTCAATGTTGTACCGATAATGACACGTGTGCAAAGTGTTACTATTACGACGCTATTGACAATCATTTTGTAAGCAAATAAAACCTTTCCTTTGCCTTCTACGATGTTCATTAACTCGGTATTTGCTTCAAAGGCTTAAATTCGTTTTACAGACAGGGATAAATTTTACACGATGTGGCTGAGCAGGGCGAAGTACCAAATCAACCTTCGGCCGAAAGTTCTTTAAATAATCAATGGGTTTCAAGTAGAAATTGTGTACCAGAAGAGCTATCATCGCCTTCATTTCCAGCATAGCAAATCGTTGACCTAGAATTTGGTACATATCGTAATCTGTTAATATAACATGATATTACACATCAGCTTATAAAAAATACAGCTTACCGATGCAGTTACGTGGTCCTGCACTGAATGGTAAATACGAATAAGGATGACGATGTCGGATCTTCTCAGGCAAAAATCTATCAGGGTCAAATACTTCTGGATTTGACCAAAAATTGGGATCTCTGTGGACTCCGTAAATATTAAGATGCAAGAATGTTCCAGCAGGTACCAAATATGACTCTAAAAAGTATATCGTACAACAATTAAAACTTAAAAAAAATTTAAGCTGTATTAAAATTTTAAAATTGAATATATACATATAATACAACGTAGGAATAGTTAATAGTTGCCTATCTCTCTAAATTTCTTGGAGTGGGAATACTGCCACTCCAGTGAGATTTCACTCTTTTGGAGTAAGATTTCACTCTTGTGGAGTGAGATCTCACTCCAAAAAGAGTGAAATGTTACTCCAAAAGAGTGAAATCTCACTAGAGTGGCAGTATTCCCACTCCAAGAAATTTAGAGAGATAGTTTGCAAGATAAAAAATGTAATGTAATTATTATTCAAATTTTACTAAGCACTACTTGCTTAACATTATTTTCTAAAAATATTGTATGTTGTATTAAGTAGATGAAGCTTTGTACATAAAATTTTGAAATATTATAGATAAAACTTATCTATAAAAATATACAAATTTTTACATCTTTGAAATATACGGAAATATTGCCTTTTATGCGTATTTGATGACATTATTTAATAATTTATACAAGAAAAAAATTGATTAGATGCATACGTAATTTTACGTCTTCCCCAGCAATTCGTGATATTCCAAATGCGCTAGGATATAAGCGCAATGCTTCCTTTATACATCTCTCCAAATATGGTAGGTCTTGCAATAAGTTCATAGTAAACTTTTGCTCATTCTCTTGCAAGGCAGTATTGACTTCGTTCCTGACACGATCCTGTATCATCATTGTTAATTAAAAGGCTTCTCTTGTTATTGTGATGTTTATACGTGGAAACAAATATATATCTAGGAAATGTTTATTTTACAAATGTTTTGATTAATTCATTTGAAATATGTGTATATAAATTACACTTAAGATATAAAAGAATATTTGAAATATGTGCGTACGCTTAATCGTGTGCGTGCGAATATTTTCTATATACATCTATTCCATATCTAAACTAGTAATTCAAAAAAGCAAATTGTTTACATATACACATATACACACTTAAAAAATATTTAAAAAGTTAGATATTTAATCGTCCGTCTGTATACATTTTCTTTGCACCCTCGGAGTGTATACGTGGGTTTATCACGTTCGATGCTATTTTTCTCTAAAGTATTTTAAAAAATTTGAAAAAATTCTTCTTCTATAAAGAAGAGAAGAAAAAATTCAAGAAACTTCTGTCTACACTGTAGTTGAAGATTTTATAATTATTTCAATAAACATCGTTAATTTAATATTTTCTGGAAGGCTCGCAAGTTTTATAGTTATAAGCAAATATCATTTTGGCTTGGACGCCATAGACTCACGTATACAGACGGAAGATTAATAAATAACTTTTGAAATCAATTAATTTCTTTGGCTTGGAATATTAATTTATATTTGACGATATACCTGAATGTCCTTATGCTCAGCTAATAGTGCCGAAATGAAGCACAGACCCATCGCTACAGTATCATGACCCTATAATCGTATACATCAATGTATTATAATATATGTTATGTATGTATAAATAATGAATAACATTATTTATTATTTATAGACACATATATTATTTGCACATATATTATAATACATTGATGTATACGATTGAGGTTACAAAAGAAATTATGTACCGCAAACATAAAAATATCAACTTCCTCTTGAATATCTGAATCAGTCATAAGGCCATCGCGAGATGCTGCTATTAGAAGATCCAACATTGCAAGCCGTTTTCTTCGTACTAAATCGAAATATGTAAACATGTCTGTATCAAATTAACAGCTCAATTCTTCTGTGACGTTTTCATAACATAAACTTGACTACGTTAAGAATTTAAACTATAAGTATAATATTTATAAGTTGTAAAATATAATTAATAAAATTAAACACTAACCAGATTTAAAGAATAGCTATACCTGATTAAATTACGTACCTCTTACCGGTTCTGCGTCATTTCTCTTTGTCGACGTGTCATTATAAAAAATTTTTAAGTATTGACCATTAGTGCGATCATGATAAACTTTTCTTTCAGCAATTATCTATGTATAAAATACAACATTATAATGGTTCTTCCCCTTACAAAAATATTTCACCGCTTTTACACCTTATATAGATCGTTTTTAGCCCGTTTTATCATTTTTATGTCCGCAGCTTTTAGCACGCGCAGTCTACTGCGAAAGAACATGATGAGTATACGCGAGTATGCGTATATGAGTATTTTTGAGTAGATTGTCCGTTTTTAATACTCGCTTTTCAGTTGATGAGTGACACACGTTAGTACGTTCCTTTTTTATTCACAAGAAAATATCCGCGGATTTCGCCCGATTTTAACTCTTATGGTACATACAGGGGGATTTCGAGTCAGCTCGATTTCTATCCATCGAATCTCATAAATGCTGAAAAACTCCCACTCCTTATCTCCTTCTTATCTCTAAATTGAAGTACATTTACTCTACAAACACAGCACGTATTTACCACTCAAAAATACTCATAAGAATACACGTTATTACTACTCGGATATACTCGTACACAATCCGTTTTAACCACTCGTTTTTAAGCAAAACGGCCGCTTTGCGCTCAAAAAACGCGGCGGGTCGTACTCACTGAACCAAATGCACGTTTTTACTACTCAAACTGACCATTCTTGCGGTCCAAAAATTTTTAATACGTTAATAATGTGTTGTTAACATTTACAAATTATAATTTTTTTACACTATACACAGTAAAAAATTTTGTGTACCAAATGTCAATGAAAGTCCACTCTAAATTTTGTGTTAAAATAACTCATTCATCGTGTTACTTGTTGACATTTAGAAATGTTATATCAACATTTTTTACAAGTTATTTTTACATTATTGTAAACATACATTGTAAAAAATGTCCATATAACATTTCTAAATGTCAACAAGTAACACGATGAATGAGTTATTTTAACACAAAATTTAGAGTAGACTTTCATTAACATTAAATTTTTTACTGTGTAATTATGTTGCAATTTCTTTGTGTTGTAATAATTCTGAATAAATAACGTCTAAATATAATATTAATTAGCATTTTTTGCATACTCGTTTAGTAAATCCATGTAATATCTTCAGTATCTTCTTTTGCTCTCTACCTTTCGACGTCAACGAGAATATCCAATCGCTGTGCAGCCATTGCCTCAATAGTCTAAAAAATTAATAAATGTTAGGCATGTTACTTTAAGAAGATAATAATGTAAATTTGGAAAACATATATTTCTTTAAGTTTTTTATACTTTTACAATTGGTTTTATTTCATTAACTATATAAGAAGAGAATTCATTAAAACACTAATAAAATTATGCTAGAGACATTGCAAAATATTATATATAGTATAAACATATTACACCTCTTTTTAACAATTCATTTTTTAAATTTGTTTCTATTTCTTTTTAAATAGATAATTTAACATACACGTAATTCATACATTTCTAATTAACGAAAGTGATAATTTACCTTTACATTAAGTATTGTATTATTATACTTATCTGATCATATAATTATACAATACGAATTCATATTCTTACTCCCGACTGCTGCCAAAACCGAAGTTTGGCGACGACGAAAGAGTATGGGTTTCACCGAGGCCGAATCTTTGTTACCTTAATTAGTTCTCGATAACTACAACATACTTTGATGTGTGCTTCCGTATATAAGTTTCTTATTGATCAA
This sequence comes from Temnothorax longispinosus, assembly GCF_030848805.1. Lineage (NCBI taxonomy): Eukaryota > Metazoa > Arthropoda > Insecta > Hymenoptera > Formicidae > Temnothorax > Temnothorax longispinosus. Next base: position 14,704,900 of record NC_092367.1, on the reverse strand, counting down.
GCAAGGTTTATAGCGTATAATTATCATTATTACAACTTTAATAGTGTTGTTTGATCCTTGCTTGATCAATAAGAAACTTATATACGGAAGCACGCATCAAAGTATGTTGTAGTTATCGAGAACTAATTAAGGTAACAAAGATTCGGCCTCGGTGAAACTTATATTTTAATAGGTTATTAGGTATTTAGGAGCATGAGAAGGAGTGTGTGTGTGTGTGAATGAATAAGGAAAGGATTGTAAACCAAGTCCACTTTCTGGCTGTTATGCTAAAGTTAATAAACTATATATATACATAACAGCCAGAAAGTGGACTTGGTTTACAATCATATATATATATATATATATATATATATATATATATATATATATATATATATATATATATATATATATAATTATCATTAATCGTTGTGTTAATAAAAAAGCGAAAAAACGATATATTATGTATTTATATGTTCTCTTATTGGCTATCGACTGAGTTACAGAGGAAATTGATTAACGTCGATGCATGTTATATTTGGCCGGTACACTGTAAAAAAATTGTGTAAAATTACAGGTAATTTTGAGACTCACTATAATAGGTGTAAATTTCTACACATTTTTAATTTGTGTAATTGTAATACAAAATTACTTTTTCCTTCCGTTCTGTAATTCTGTAAAAATACAACTATTATATTGTATAATTGCAACTATTAGAAGGTCTCAAAATTACCCACTATAAATAGTTGTAATTTTACAAAATTTTTTTACAGTGTAGTTAGATTTAGCTTTCGAATACCGAGTGCGCATTTAAAAAAATTCAACATGGCGGACTTAGCACTTCGATATTAATGAATTTTTATCTCTAAAAGGATGCGTTATATCAAAAAAAATCGCAAGAAAAGCATTTATACTTCAAATTTGACGCAGAATATGACCATATTTTTTTCAATTACAAATTTTAAGTTTTGATTTTTTGTCCGCCATATATGGGTCGCCATTTTAAATTTTTTTTAAATCCATATACCCCTAACGTAAAGTACACGAATGAACACACAATTTAAATGCAAAACAAAATTTTACTCTGTGGTTTTGTAATTTTTTATTGTATGACTCTCTTTTTTAGGCGCCATACTGAGTCCGCCATTATGAATTTTTTCAAATGCGCACTATTCGGTTTACGTAAATTTTGCACCCAGGAAAAAATTTTAAACCCTCACAAATTTTGGGCGTGGCGGTGTTCCGGTTGACATGGAATGTCCCATGTATGTATGTATATATACAGGATAAGCGGATCACTGCTCATGGGCAGCTAGAGCGGGTAAAACTGAATCGAAAATTTTACTGTTGTAAGTATTTCACTAATTAATGAGAAAATAATTAATAAAGATACGCGAATCAAGATGCGTTTGTGCAATTCGACGAGAAGGAGCAGTCCAATGTTTACGTTGCTAGGTCGCGGCGAGACATTGGCTTACGTTCAGCAGAACGCCAACAGTATTCCAACTGTTTTAATTCTCTGCTAAACGATTCTAAACACACCTAAAGTCTCAACACCGTTCACTCAGCGGTCGCCTAATTTTCAGCGAATTAAAAGTACGTAAAACGTCAAGCTGTCAAACAA
>NC_092367.1:14614862-14702797 GCF_030848805.1 Temnothorax longispinosus | reverse complement strand
TGTTCACTCAAAGCGGGTTGCCATAATTTTCAGTTAAAAGTACGGTAAAACGTCAATCTGTCAAGCAAAACGTCATCGAGATACTGTTGTTGTCGCCGGTAAACGAAGAGAAGTCGTGCACGACGTAGCCCATAAGATAAATAAGATAAATAAATAGATAAGGGCAGCGACGCAGACACACAGACACATATACATAATTAACAACAAGGCGGCGTAACTCTCAAGCGTCTCAACGTGCTGTGATATGGGATCTGGGATGCTATCTGTCTCGGTTCAAACAAAATAGGTCGTCGTGACTGACATATAAGCTGATTGGTGGATGTGAAGCGAATCAGAGGGCGGATTTAGGATCCACCAATAGAGCGAATCTTACAGTTATTAACAATAGCGGGAATCGTGGGCGCGCGACCAGCGCGACTCGAGTCAGTTGGCATTAGTCAATCAAAGAGCACGGTTATAGCGGAAGCACGATCGCACAATTTAGTACACATTATACAAAACGTGGTCGCGACCCGAGTCGTCTCCAAGGCGTCATCGCGATCCGAGCATAAGCTCGAGACGTCATCGTGATCCTGAGTCGACATCAAGGCGTTGTCGGCGACGTGTAGCGTGTGTCCTAACGCGTTATTACATGCAAACATCGGCTCGACCCTGAGGCACATCCTCAAGACGTTGTCGTGACCGAATATATTATATACGAATAATTAGATAGGATACACGAATATTATATACGAGTAAATAATACGCGAAACGCTAGTCGTCATGGTTACTGTGTTGTTAGCAGCCTTGCCAAAAACGGACATTGTAAAATAATATGAATTCAAAAATAAACAGACATACGAAACCACAGTGTGGGATACGAATAGTGTTTCACGCTGAAAACAATACATGGTGCCCAGTCCTGTGATGTGTATGGTTCATGAGGCAAGAACGTTAACGAAGCGACAATCGAAGACGACGGCCTTCCACGTATCCACGATACCGGGTGCTTGCCTGACGAGGCCGGGAAATTGCCATATCAGCGGTGGCAACACATATGTGCGCATCATCTGTAGGTTATAGTCCAACCTAACGTAAGTCTGTCATCGGATGTTCCTAATCCGCTCATACGAATCGCCTAACAATGTCGAGAAAAGCCTTAAGCTTCTCGTGTGCAAACGGACCTCTCTAAAATCTCAGATTACTAACGTAAGCTATCTTCTCGATAAGGGTAAGGTGGATAACGCTACACTAACATTGCGAATTGCCCGCCTAACGGAATTATATCAGAATTTCGAAGATCTCAATGACGAACTCGTGGTATTAGAGCCTGACGAAGGACATCAGGACGAATTTACACACATTCAAGAACGTTTCTATTCTCTCGCGGGCAAGATAGAAAACATTTTAGGCGCGGCAAAAATACGAACGCGGACGCCGGCGTAGCAAACGACGAAACGCGAAATGATAATACAGGAGCCGTCGGTTCGGTCAAAAAAAGGCGAATCAAATTACCCGAGGCGCAGTTGCCGACGTTCGATGGCAAATACGAAAATTGGCTATCATTTAAAACGCGTTTCGTAACATGATAGGCTCACAAACAGATTTATCTGATGTGGATAAATTGCACTACTTAAAATCCGCGTTGATTGATGATACAGCTAATAAGGTGAGAATTTTTGCTATCGATGGAATAAACTACGTAAACGCATGGGTTAATTATTAGAACGGCTTCGTATGAAGTAAAGCGAGTATTAATCTCACGACCTCTTTTTCATTTAAATATTGAATAAGCCCCTGTTAGTACACGAAGGAAACGATTAACGTTTTATCCAAGCTTGCGGACGATACACGAGACAATCATGGTCCCTTCGTTTGCGGCGTTGAATGTTACCGTTGGATCCGAAATGATCGTTCTCATTTTAGAAAAGTAACTTACCGAAGGTCCCTTTAGAAAGATGGGAGGCAAGCTTAGAGAGAGACGAATTTCCAAAACTCGATCAACTGTAACGAATTCTTGTACAAGTCCGCGATCTGTGGCTTTCGATAAAGAAAGAGCAAAGATAGGAGATATGGAAAAGGGCCAAGGGCGAGCCCCCATGCAAAAATAAGCGTTTATGCATCGAAATCAAGCCTTACTTATAATATTCGTTCACGTAACTGCATAGTATGCAAACCTAGAAGCATCCACTTATACTTATGCGATAGATTCAAGAAATTGCCCGTACCTAAACGCATCGAGACAGTAATGAAACGCGCGCAAAGATTGTTACAATTGTTTACACGGTCCCACCGGGACTCTCCTTGCAAGTTCTCTAATTGTACTATTTGTCAAAAACGGCATAACACGCTCTTGCATTACGATCAGTATGCGAGCACGAGTAAACAGGATGCTTCGAAGCCCGCGACCGCCAATCCGGAATGACTAACCGACTCGAACGGGGAGAAACCAATGAAGCCTCGCGACAATATTACCCATATATCAGCGCCACAATTATTGACGAGTGCGATGGGTATACATCCGGGATCCGGGATCGTGAGAGTAATCTCATCAAGGTCCGTGCGTTACTAGACACGTTGCGCTAACCGCGAATTTCATTTCGGAATCCGTCGTAAAACGTTTAAGAATGCGAGTCATGGCACACTCAATACCGGTCGGTGCGATTAACGACACGATTACCGAATCACGGGGTTTAGTAAGAATTACGATTACAATCGACTATCGATGATTTCCGGAAAGAATTAACATGTTTAACGATACCGACTATTACAGACTTAATTCCATCTGAAATATTTCCCCGAGAGTCGATTAAAATACCCGCAAAATCAGATTAGCCGATATAAGATTTTCATCTACCGAGACCGGTTGATTTATTGATAGGTTCGGGAACAACGTTATCGTTATTTTTTCGTCGGTCAAAATTAATATCTCCCAAGCAGGCCATGACTTATCTTCTACAAAAGACGCGTCTCGGATAGGTACGGAAGTGGGCACCCGACTTTAACAAAATGAATTTTTAAAAAAAGGAAATTGTAGCATTTTCTTTGTAGTTGTTTGTAGTAACAATAATTTCGTTTGTAGTTTTACCGATTTTGCAAAAACAAAGATTTTAAAAAATCACTCTTGCCTAAAATTGAGATATTTGAAATTCGCTCGCGCCATGTGTTTTAGAATCGTTTGTAGTGTTTGTAGTAACAATAATTTTGTTTGTAGTTTTTATCCATTTGGAAATAACCAAAAATTAAAAAAATCACTCTTACTCAAAATTGAGATATTTGAAAATTCGCTCGCGCCATGTGTTTTAGAATCGGTTTGTAGTTGTTTGTAGTAACAATAATTTCGTTTGTAGTTGAATAATATAAAGTTACAACGTATTTGCAATATACAAATAACGTATCTTTCTCAATTTTAAAGATATCTCGAATCCGCTTGCGCTATGTGTTTTAGAATCCTTTGTAGTTGTTTGTAGTAACAATAATATCGTTTTGTAGTTTTATCCATAAAAAAAACAAATATTAAAAAAAATTACTCTTACCCTAAATTGAGATATCTCACATCAAAAATTTTTCGTGTACTTCTTAATGTATCCGAACGTTTTCCGAAGAGTTCTGTTCATAAACATTTGTCTATTTTTCAATAATTATCAGAAATCGGCTAGCGTGTCTCACTCATGTAGTCGTAAATGCGGCAATAACAATTATTTAAAAATTAAATAATTCTAATCGGCAGAACTATTTGGGAAAACTATTTAGTCGTTTGTAGTTGTTTGTAGTACAATAATTTCGTTTGTAGTGGAATAATTTAAAAGTTACAATGTATTTGTAATAAATAAATACATATCTTTGTCAATTTTAAAGATATCTCGAATCCGCTTGCGCCATGTTTTTTAGAATCGTTTGTAGTTGTTTGTAGTAACAATAATTTCGTTTGTAGTTTTATCCATTTTGCAAAAACAAAAATTTTTTAAAATCACTCTTACCCAAAATTTAGATATTTGAAATTCGCTCGCGCCATGTGTTTTAGAATCGTTTGTAGTTGTTTGTAGTAACAATAATTTCGTTTGTAGTTTTATCCATTTCGAATAACGAAAAATTTTAAAAATCACTCTTACCCAAAATTGAGATATCTGAAATCCGCTCGCGCCATGTGTTATAGAATCGTTTGTAGTTGTTTGTAGTAACAATAATTTCGTTTGTAGTGGAATAATTTAAAAGTTGCAATGTATTTGTAATAAACAAATTACGTATCTCTGTCAATTTTAAAGATATCTCGAATCCGCTTGCGCCATGTTTTTTAGAATTGTTTGTAGTTGTTTGTAGTATCAATAATTTCGTTTGTAGTTTTATCCATTTTGCAAAAACAAAAATTTTTTAAAATCACTCTTACCCAAATTTAGATATTTGAAATTCGTTCGCGCCCATGTGTTTTAGAATCGTTTGTAGTTGTTTGTAGTAACAATAATTTCGTTTGTAGTTTTATCCATTTCGAAATAACGAAAATTTTAAAAATCACTCTTACCCAAAATTGAGATATCTGAAATCCGCTCGCGCCATGTGTTTTAGAATCGTTTGTAGTTGTTTGTAGTAACAATAATTTCGTTTGTAGTGGAATAATTTAAAAGTTGCAATGTATTTGTAATAAACAAATTACGTATCTTTGTCAATTTTAAAGATATCTCGAATCCGCTTGCGCCACGTGTTTTAGAATCGTTTGTAGTTGTCTGACAAAAACGATTCTAAAACACATGGCGCAAGCGAATTCGAGATATCTTTAAAATTGACAGAGATACGTAATTTGTTTATTACAAATACATTGCAACTTTTAAATTATTCCACTACAAACGAAATTATTGTTACTACAAACAACTACAAACGATTCTAAAACACATGGCGCGAGCGGATTTCAGATATCTCAATTTTGAGTAAGAGTGATTTTTTTAATTTTTCGTTATTTCCAAATGGATAAAACTACAAACGAAATTATTGTTACTACAAACAACTACAAACGATTCTAAAACACATGGCGCGAGCGAATTTCAAATATCTAAATTTTGGGTAAGAGTGATTTTAAAAATAAACTTTTTGTTTACAAACGATTCTAAAACACATGCGCGACGAAAATATCTAATTTTGGGTAAGAGTAAAAATTTTTGTTTTGCAAATGGATACAAACGAAATTATTGTTACTACAAACAACTACAAACGATTCTAAAAAACATGGCGCAAGCGGATTCGAGATATCTTTAAAATTGACAAAGATATGTAATTTGCTTATTACAAATACATTGCAACTTTTAAATTATTCCACTACAAACGAAATTATTGTTACTACAAACAACTACAAACGATTCTAAATAGTTTTCCAAATAGTTCTGCCGATTAGAATTATTTAATTTTTAAATAATTGTTATTGCCGCATTTACGACTACATGAGTGAGACACGCTAGCCGATTTCTGATAATTATTTGAAAAATAGACAAATGTTTATGAACAGAACTCTTCGGAAAACGTTCGGATACATTAAGAAGTACACGAAAAATATTTTGATGTGAGATATCTCAATTTAGGGTAAGAGTAATTTTTTTAATATTTGTTTTTTTTTATGGATAAAACTACAAACGATATTATTGTTACTACAAACAACTACAAAGGATTCTAAAACACATAGCGCAAGCGGATTCGAGATATCTTTAAAATTGAGAAAGATACGTTATTTGTATATTGCAAATACGTTGTAACTTTTATATTATTCAACTACAAACGAAATTATTGTTACTACAAACAACTACAAACGATTCTAAAACACGTGGCGCGAACGAATTTCAAATATCTCAATTTTGAGTAAGAGTGATTTTTTTAATTTTTCGTTATTTCCAAATGGATAAAACTACAAACGAAATTATTGTTACTACAAACAACTACAAACGATTCTAAAACACATGGCGCGAGCGAATTTCAAATATCTCAATTTTGAGTAAGAGTGATTTTTTTAATTTTTCGTTATTTCCAAATGGATAAAACTACAAACGAAATTATTGTTACTACAAACAACTACAAACGATTCTAAAACACATGGCGCGAGCGAATTTCAAATATCTCAATTTTAGGCAAGAGTGATTTTTTAAAATCTTTGTTTTTGCAAAATCGGTAAAACTACAAACGAAATTATTGTTACTACAAACAACTACAAAGAAAATGCTACAATTTCCTTTTTTTAAAAATTCATTTTGTTAAAGTCGGGTGCCCACTTCACGTACCTGTCTCGGATGGGTGATTGCCGGCGGCGCGACAACAAAGGGCGCGACGAAAATGACATGTCATTTAACGACTTTAGAAATTCAATTGTGCAAATTTTGGAATATCGAGGAGATCGCGACACATAAACCGAAATCTAAGAAAGAGATTAAATGTGAAAAACACTTCTTAAACACCGTGTAACGCGATAGCACCGGGCGATATGTGGTTCGTTTGCCATTTCGTGAGGAAAATCAATGTCTCGGCGAGTCGCGAACTATCGCACTTAAACGCTTAATATCGTTAGAGCGTAAACTTAATGCAAATGCCACGTTTGAAGATGGAATACACACGGGTTATAGAAGAGTATCTAAAATTAGGGCACATGTCAATAATAGAATTTCCCGAGGAAGACGGATTTTACATGCCCCATCATGCAGTGATTAAAGAATCAAGCCACACCACTAAGGTTCGAGTGGTATTTTTGACGCGTCCGCGAAAACTAGCACGGCGTATCTTTGAATGACCTATTAATGACAGGACCCACGATACAAAATAAACTATTTGCACATTTAATCAGATTCCGTATATACGTAGTTGTCATTACGGCCGACATAGAGAAAAATGTATCGCCAAGTCCTATTGCATAAAGACGATCGACAATATCAGAAAATTCTCTGGCGTAGAAACGGCGAGATAACGACATTGCTATTAAATACACTCACGTTCGGCAACACATCTTCTCCATTTCTTGCGATCCGCTCTATAGTACAGCTCGCGGAAGACGAAGGTCATACGTACCCTAAGGCGGCTAAAGTCCTCAAAGAACATATGTATGTAGACAACGTATTATCTGGCGCCAAAAATGTCAATGAGGCTCGCGCAATCAGAGACGAGATAATTAATTTATTAGCTCAGGGTGGTTTTACAATTAGACAGTGAGCTTCTAATGAGAAAGAAGTCATTAAGGATTTAGCTGACAGTGAGATACACACGAATTTTACGGTAAACATAGACCGCTCTTTAAATACGTTAGGCATAATGTGGAATACGCGTACCGATACAATATGCTATTCAGCACAACCGACTAAGCCTACAGAAAGATTAACGAAGCGAAGGATATTAGCCGAAATCGCGAAAATTTTCGATCCATTAGGATTATTGGGACCCGTCGTTCTATATGCGAAGAAAATAATGCAAGATGTATGGCGATGCGGAGTACATTGGGATGAGTCAGTTCCGCAAAATATATGTACCGAATGGTCAGAGTTTGCTCGGCAATTAGAATTAATAAATTCGGTTTCCTTTGAACGCAGATTATTGATAAGCAATTATCAAAACGTTCAGTTACACGGTTTTGCGACGCTAGTAATATCGGTTACGGCGCGTGTCTCTACGTACGTTCGATAGGAAAAAACGGAAAGATTGTCACTAGACTACTATGCGCTAAATCCAGAGTCGCGCCATTGAAATTGATCACAATTCCCCGACTTGAACTTTGTGGCGCATTACTACTAGCACGATTATACCGCGAGACAATAAGAATTAGGTATTAATATCGATGAAACAACCTTATGGTGCGATGCAACCACAGTACTGCAATGGTTGAAAATGTCACCTCATTTACTTAAGACTTATGTGGCGAACCGAGTCGCGGAAATACAAGAACTAACCAGCGGGATCAAATGGCGACACGTTAGGTCGGAAGACAATCCGGCGGATGCGATATCAAGGGGTCAATTACCCCACGCCTTCTTAAAAAACCACACCTGGTTTACTGGACCTCCGTGGCTGGGTGAAAATGAGGGCAAGTGGCCCAACGAAAGGATACGATTAAGCGAAATACCCGAAACAAAGACAAACACGTGTTTAACGGTGACATCCGATAGTTTAGAATTATTTGAAAATATTCCTCTTACTCTAAATTGCGTAGAATCATCGCGTATTGTCGTCGTTTTCGACTTGATAATCAATACACTGGATCGTTATGCGCGGAGGAAATTAATGAAGCGGAGATACATATTTTAAGGCTTCTACAAGCTACGCAATTTTTCAGATGAAATTAAAATCCTTAAAAATAAGCGCGTAATAAACCAAGGGAAACTCGCTAGTTTAAACCCGTTTTTAGACAAAAAACGATTTAATTCGCGTCGGAGGACGTCTACAAAATTCACAACTGACATTCTCACGGAAGCATCCAATCTTGCTACCGAATCGACATCGCTTAACCGATCGATCATACGCGAATTTCATGAAGCCCATTACCACACGGGAATTCAGCCTACCTTATATATTCTCCGACAAAAATTTTGGATAATAGACGGCCGAAATCAGGTGCGAAGAGTGATACGTGCATGCACGCGTTGCTTTCGCTTCGACGCCAAGGCAATAGAATATAGAATGGGTAATCTTCCGGCGGTCCGTGTACGCGAAGCGATACCATTTACAAATACTGGAATTGATTTTTTGTGACCCTTTTTATATAAAAGAAAAGAAATATCGAAATAAAACGCGAATTAAAGTATACGTATGCATATTCGTATGCATGTCTATAAAGGCGATACACCTCGAAGTGGTAAGCGATTTAACATCCGACGGATTTCTCGCGGCATTACGACGATTCGTTGCTAGACGAGGAATACCGAGTCATATATATTCGGATAACGGAACTAACTTTGTGGGTGCAAATAACCAGCTGAAAGAACTATACGTTTTGTTCAATTCAGACAAACATAAAATTCTATTAGATAATTTCTCAAGCGAATGCCGCATCAAGTGGCATTTCATCCCACCAATAGCACCGCATTTCGGCGGTCTGTGGGAATCGACTGTGAAGCTATTCAAACACACATTTTCGACGCGTTGTTGGCGATTCTCTATTTACATTTGAGGAGCTAAACACTTTCACAATCGAGATCGAAGGAATTCTAAATTCCCGTCCTATTACCTCTCTTTCTTCCGATCCGAACGACACGTTAGCCTTGACACCAGCTCATTATTTGATTGGCAAACCGCTAACCACCCTCCCGGAGGGAGATCTATCTTCTGTTCCAGCTAATCGACTATCTACATGGCAGCATATTACGAAGGTCCGGCAAGATTTCTGGGCTCGTTGGAATCTCGAGTATTTGAACGAGCTTCAAAAACGCCATAAATGGACCAAAGATGGACCGGAGGTGAATATAGGGACCGTCGTGCTCCTGAAAGAAAAAAATCAGCCGTGCTTACAATGGGCACTAGGCAAAATCACCACACTACACCCAGGTGAAGACGGAGTAGCTCGAACGGCCACAGTCAAAACCGCAACCGGAGAATTAAAGAGAGCGGTTAAACTTTTGTGTCCTTTGCCAATCGAAAATTAATTATGCGAAATAATGTATTGTCAAGCGAGATAATAATAAATTACTCGCTATCGTTTTTACATGTCAATTCGATGCGAGCGTTATAGCTATATAAATTGATCGTTACCCTCTCAACGGGGGGAGCATGTTGTGTCGCCGGTAAACGAAAGTCGTGCACGACGTAGCCCATAAGATAAATAAGATAAATAAATATATAAGGGCAGCGACGCAGACACACATACACATACATAATTAACAACAAGGCGGCGTAACTTCAAGCGTCTTCGGTGCCTGTGATATGGGATCCGTGGCTTCCGCTATCTCCGTCTCGTTTCCAACAAAATAGGTCGTCGTGACTTGACATATAAGTTGATTGGTGGATGCGAGCGAATCAGAGGGCGGATCTAGGATCCACCAATCGAGCGAATCTTGCAGTTATTAACAAATAGCGGGAATCGTGGCGCGCGACCACGGTGGTTTTTATTATTTCAAACTTTTTATAATTAAGACAGAATATAGATATACAGTTATTTTAAGCTAATAAAACATGAATTATTATACCTGTAAGTAAAAAGTTTTCCCATCCGATGAACCGCTTCTCGATACTGCTGCTGGAAATCACCGAGGCCTCGTAAAGAAGTACCCATGGCAGTTTCTGCAAACGCATTTGTAAAAGTATCATGATAATATTATCATACATATTTCATAAATCTGTGGCTGTAAAAATTATATACAACTCGGTATATATGTTGTGATATTAATACTTACAGTTTTAAAAATTTGATTTTAGTCTAATTTTATTTATCAATAGAAATAAATTTTACAGTTAAAATATACAGTTATGAACACATCATACCACATATGCATTCAGCGTATGTTCACTATAAATGGTTCTAAATCTTTCACAACTGTGCCTCCTGCATTTTTCAAAGATCTGATCATGTTTTCACCTTCCTCGAACAAAATTTGAATAAAGTGCTGTAATATATTAAAATGAAATGTGGGGGTTAATATCTTTCGTCGTGAATGCCACTTGGCGCCTGAAACATAAATAACATGTTACACAATTGTGGAATAACAATGCAAAAACAAACATTGCAGTGAGATATGTATATTTTTTACTTAATTTGAAATTTATTAATTTTAATAACCATATTACAAATGTATTTTTTTTGTGATATGTGTTTAAACTTTTACGACGGCACATCGTGTAATATAACGTACAAGAAAGAAATTTTTTTTATAGCTTCTTATCTTTTTTTATAATATTTATATTCAATGTGATTATATCAATTTATTAATTTATTTTTTATATTTAATAATACAATTATTTTTCATGATTGATATGAGATATTGTAGACATATACGTAAATCTAATTACTGTGTGATATGATATGTGCTGTTTACGTTTAATTACATAGACTTATTTTGTTATCAACAAAATTGAAACTTGAAACAAAATTTAATATAAAGCTAAAGCAAAATTTAATAAAGCATATATTATTATTTACATTAATATTGTGATGTTACCTCCACTAGTGAGAAGACCAGTACCGAACCACGGATGTAAAACATCATAAATAAGACTTTTTTCGATATGTTTTGTGCTGCTTAATATTGTCTAAAATTACAGAAAATATTAAGTTAAATGTTATTTAATTTATATGTATTAATAATCAATTAATTGATTTCACAAGTATTTTAAATATTTAATTATCTCTGAGAGATGAATGAAGAGATAATCATCTTTAATTTTAAATATTCAATTATTTTAGACTTTTAACGAATGAACATATTTTTGCAAAATAAAAAACATAAGAAATAAACATTTTATCGCTAATATATCAATAATAAAAAAACACAGAATAAAATTTCATATTTCACCTCTAAATCATTCGGATGACGGATGGATATTAGGGGGAAAAAGAATCCCCAAAATTTAATAATGGGATAAAACTCGTCAGTTAAGGTAATCAGTAACTTCCATTGTTCTTCTAAAAAATGTATGTATATATGTAAGTTTACAGAAATATTCTAAATATTGATCAAAATATGTATGTTTGACTTTATCGTTATATTAATATAATGTACCTAGATATTTTATTCCTCAATTAACTTCAATAATCAAAAATGAATGTTATTGCTTAAAAATATTTATAAGTTTAAATAATTCTTAAAAGTAATCAACGTGCAATAATATCAATAATTATATATCTCTGAGAAAAATGTTTGCAAATATTATTATATTTAAAAATTTGTATGCACAGGCGAATATTTATTTACGACCTTTACGGAAATATTGTATGTAAAATTATAACTTACCTCGTGAAGCAAGATATTGAAATGCATTTCCAACAATCGGATAACCTGATGGTCCTGGTATAAGATTGATAAGACGCCCCTTTTTTCCATGATAATGTACATAGTAATTAGATATCAGTAGAATAAGGGTAAGTAATAGCAGTATAATAGTGATCATTATTGACTGACGAAATACTAGCCAGTTTTAGCAAGTTCCGTTTCCTTTTTCTGCTGTCTTCTTTTAATATCTAAAAACTCAATTGATTAGAAATCAACACATAAAAAAGACGGTATGAAGCCGAACAGTTCGTAACCTTTATTTCAAATAATACTTTAACAAACGTTTCGGTCTGTTATCAGATCATCTGTAGTGTAATCAGTCAAGATAATACATAATGACTAGTAAACAAGGGGATGTAAATAAAAACCGCAAAACATTGCATTAATTGCATTAGTTCTTATTTTAACTAAAATAATTTAACAAATGTTTTGGTCTGTTATCAGACCATCATTAATGTGATAAGTTAAGGTAACACAAAGATCGGTAAACAAAAAGATAAAAATATAAATCACAATAAATGCATTAATTGCATTAGTTTTTATCGCATTAGTTTTTATCGGATATAAAATTCGAATCGAACGCACATGCTATTTTTTTATATAAAAGTCGAGGAGTAAACTGAAATGAATTACGGATTCACAAATAATAACATGTCATCGAAATAAACGTGTAAGTAAAATGTTTTCTGAATATGTGCATAAGTGATGAGATGATTAGATATGGTGTTTTATGTAGAGAGTCATGTTGTAAAATTTCACTAATGTTATTAGTTCATTGTAACAAGTTGTCATTTGTAAATCCGTTATTTATTTCAATTTGTTTCTCGACTTTTATACTTTGAAGAAATAGAATGTATTCGATTCAAATTTTATATTGTAATAAGAACTAATGCGATTAATGCAATGTTTTGCGGTTTTTATTTACATCCTCTTGTTTACTAGTCTTTATGTATTATCTTAACTGATTACACTAAAGATAATCTGACAAACAGACCGAAACGTTTGTTAAAGTATTTTAAATAAAGGTATTATTTTAAATAAAGGTTACTTACAAAACACTGTTGTGGCACTATATGCTCTCTTTTTATGTGTTGATATCTTCTTTTAGTTCTTAAATTACACAAGTCACTAACTATGTATTTACGGTCTTTATATCTTAATTACGTTTGGTATAAGTAAAAAGTACGTTAAAATACTTTATTAATACTCTACCACTAACAAATTTTAAAGAGATATAATGTATCATTTATTTTATTAAAAAATGTGCATGTACACAACAATTAAACATGTAAAAGTAAAAATTTATTTAATTTCGATATATTTTAAAATATTACGTTATTATAAAAGTTTTCGTTACTATAAAGTGTGTTACGAAGATTTTCTATTAAACGCTTGCGAGTGACTGATCAGTTCTGATACTGATCTATTGACTATTCGTTCGCTTTATGATGTTCTGTTTGATCATCTGATTGACGTGAATAGTTTTAGATGATAACAATATCTAAAATTTATCATTAATAAGCTTTTTATAAGATTTTTTTTAAAAATTGCTTATATCAGCAATGTCCATAAATAATATTAGTAATGTAAAGGTTATCAATACCGAAAGAATTAGAATCACTACAATGTTGCATATGATTTGCATGCTTGATATTAAAATGAATAAAGAGATTAATATAAAATAATAAATTTGCCGTATCTATTAAATATTTAACGATCTGAAAACTTCTTCACAACTTTTTTCGATTCCTTCTCTTATTGTTAGTGCAATGTCAGCACAAACGTAATATAATACACTTTATAATAAAAAAATTGTTTTAATATTGTATAAATTGTAGCGATTGCATTGTCACCTCTCCAACCGCCGAGAATGCTCTAGAGTCTAATGTCTGGACGCTCATACATGGAAATATCAAAAGACACGGTATTAGTGTCTCGCGCCAAGTACACGTGCAGCGCGAGACACTACGGTGTATATTTACGCGAGCAGGAGAATTTTAGTATGTCCTATAAAGTTTATAAGATTTTTTTGTACGGTTGCAATTTCTGAGAGCTGGAGTGCGCTATCAAGCCACGCTGATGGATTGAGAGGGTGATGATGCGTGGCTCCGTGCAGAGTGATTACTGATTAGTAACTCAAAGGTCCGTGATTCAATTCCGGCCCGGCCTTTGTCTCGCATATACCTCGTTTCTTGTTTGATGGGAACTTAAAGATTAAAGATTCATATGATTTAATAATCCGTTTAAGAGTTTAAAATGTTGTTGTTGACATATTGCAAGTGATAGACGGTAAGAGCTTAGTACCCAGCGTCACTTTAAATTACAAAAAAAAAAGATACATTGAGCGAGCGAGATAGTGCAAGAATGAGTGAGAGAGTGAATTGAGAGTGCGAGCGAGATAGCGCGCGTTGTATGCATGAATGAGGAGAGTGAGCGAGAGAGTGAACGAGCGAGCGGGAGAGTAAAAGAGCGAGCGAGATAGGCGCACATCGGCGCATTGCTTTTTTTTCGCGTGTTCAGCGGTCGACAACGTTATTGTATTTCGCGGCAAATTTGACAGTATGACGATTGTTCGTTTTAGTGGTATAAGTATTTGTAAATCTTGTAAATGTGAACGATTATCCTTTTGTGTTTTGCGATTCGTAAATTGAGTTTACATGTTGTGATAGGAAATATAAGCGTTAGTGAAAATAAGATTAGTATAGTAAAGATTAATATAAAGTACGTGTTATACTCGGTAAACATCAATTAATAACATTTGAAGAAAAGTAGAAGTAAAATATAATCTGATTAATGAATAATAAGAATAATAATAAAGTTACCGTGATAACACATCTATAATAACACGAATGACATTATACGACGGATACCGGAAAGTTGTATAACATTCCCTACATTAAAGGTCTCAGCGAGAGACTTTTGCGTATCTTTAATGATCATGGTCTTCATGTTCTTTATACAGTCCCTAAGTCCCTTGATTGCGTCATAAGGAGGGGGAAAAATAGGCTGGATTGTTTCAAGCAGACTAACTTAATTTATAAAATTAATTGCGGAAATTGCGATGCCACGTACATTGGCCAAACCAAAAGACATCTCGAAACACGCATTAAAGAGGATAGGGCAGACATCAAGAAGCATGTCAGCAACCATTCCGTTGTTAGTAAGCATCGTACCTCTTTTGATCACGAATTCAAATGCCATAAAACTGAGATATTACATTGCGAAAAACAAGTTAGAAAACGCGAGATCGCAGAAATGTTTTTCATAAAACAAAATAACAATACAATCAACCTACAGAAAGACACGGATAATTTGACCGGGGCATATGATATAATAATAAAGAACATTTAACATCGATCGTGATCAGTGTGCTTTTGTCACCCGTGGGCTGCTGACATGCATTTCCCACATATACCACGTCTTTTACATATGACGCGTAATTGTAAGTTATATAAACTTGTCATTTTATATTTTATACTTTTCTTTTCATCTTATTTTTTCATAATTTTAGATCTTGACTTTTGGATTGTTGGCACAATGCCAGGACTGAATTGTTTGTAAGAGATATGTAACTTGAACACTTGATAAGGACCGAAAGTGACGGTCGAAACGTCGTGAGATAATAAATTTATATATTGCCAGTCAGCGTCGATTATTACTACTTCTTTTTAATAATAATAAAGCTTATATACATATTTGTAAGTGCAGGCTGGCGAAAACTAAAACTCCTTTAGATTTACTTTCTTTAATAATAAAATATTCTGTTTACACTATATTTAATTGTACGTACATGCGCAAGAGATTGGATCTAAATTAATTTCAACAGCATAAAAATACTATGAAAGGTATACATAGGTACATTAAATCTCTTTATGGAATTAAGATATATGTAATCGTAAACGAGTAATCACAAAACAAATTATAAATTATAAAACGCAACACAACGAAAGAACATGCAACACTTAACACAACAGAACACTTAACAATTTTGTGCCAATGAACTTTTTGCCAACTTCTTTTTGTTAAGTGCTATAACTTTCACAATGTTTAACATTTTTACTATTTTCGAACGTCAGCATGTGGGGAATACATTTAAATTTAATACCCTTTTTGCGTTTTTTCTTTCAGGCACGCCGTACAGGAGCTACTACGTACACCGTAGTCGAGCGCGCGCGCGAAGAGATGACTCATAACTCCTACATTTTTTAATATTTGTCCATATAAAAAATACTGTAAATGCACCTAAACATGTACTTCAATATTGTATACACCATGAACCTGATTGGCCTACTACTTTGTCACAAATAAATCCTGAAATTGACCCTCATTTTCGGCCGCCAGAGGGTACTACCCCCTTAAGACGTTTTTAAAATGACGTCTTTAGATGGTCTAAGAAATGACGTTTTATAAACGTTCATTATTAGTCGCCGACGTATTTAGACCAAAAATGGCTAAAAATAGATGTCATTATGCCCCAGCTGGGCAGGAAGCAGAATCAAAATATTACGTCATAACGACATTATGGAATGACGTCAGTATAATGTCATTTTTAAAAACATAGTCGCTTTTTTGGTCATTTGACGTCATTTGTACAAACATGATTAGTATTTGACGTTAAAATGACATATGCTTGCTACCTGGGTATCTACGTAGTCTACGTACACACATAATTAATACATATTTTATAGTGTGTATTTAATCATTATCACCGGCCTTTGCCTCGTCCGTTGCTGGACAATAAGGCTTCGTCCACTGCTAGACATAGGCCTCTCTTTTAACAATTGCATTGTTTTTAGAGGTTTTTAGCCATTTTTCTATTACACTGGCCAATGCGGGTTGATATAGGAGTAAGATTGAGGTGGTATCTCATAGCGATCGTCGGCCATGAGTGCTTAACGTCTCTTCCGAAAGACGGAGCAGCAGTTTTCCATCATCTAGGGTTAACTTTTTGTCCGCTAGATGAAAAGAGCGGCGTTTTTACTGGAACAATTTCCAATGGCCTACCGGGATTCGAACCCGGTTCCCCGGATTACGAATCTGGCGCTCTACCCATTAGACCGGCCGATCCGCATTTATATTATGTATGTTCAATACATAAAACATAATACACAAATAGTCTTCCTATAAAGATTTTTTTCTAATATTGTAGGATTATTGATAAATGCTTGTGGAGTCGGAGTAAATGCTTAACGTACGTTAATATTATTCTGAGCAAGTAATAAAGATTAATTATGACAAAACGATGGAATGAATAAGTTACGATGCAAATATAAACTCTTAACTCTGTCTTTTCCGATCACTCGTATCTAGTCTCGTATCTCGGACGAACGTAACTCTTACTGTCTTACAATAGTCTCGTATATAACTACTGAATACTCTTATTATAGCAAAACGTGCACGGAAAATAATCCTACAATATGTTATTCTTTATTTTTTTACGCTCTACAAATTAGAATATATTTTGTATAATTGCGAGCATTTTAAGGATTAAAATAAATGTAATGTTATTGATTATGTATAATTGTATAATATGTAGAATATTTTTATCTTTGCTATATTTTTTTTAACGGAAAGATCCCGTTTGTCTGTAAAAAGATTATCAACATAAGCATTATTTGCGCATAGGCATATTATACATGCAGTCATATTGCACAGATACAAGTTATATTTACCATATTATACACAAATACACTGCAAACACACGACTATATATGTATAGATTGCACATATAAAATAGTAAAATTATAGAAACATTTTGTATATATGTATATTATTATTGACTATATAGTAAAATAATTGTTTAATTAATATATTTTTATATATTGTTACATTTTTCCTTTATATGTCAATGTTGTACCGATAATGACACGTGTGCAAAGTGTTACTATTACGACGCTATTGACAATCATTTTGTAAGCAAATAAAACCTTTCCTTTGCCTTCTACGATGTTCATTAACTCGGTATTTGCTTCAAAGGCTTAAATTCGTTTTACAGACAGGTATAAATTTTACACGATGTGGCTGAGCAGGGCGAAGTACCAAATCAACCTTCGGCCGAAAGTTCTTTAAATAATCAATGGGCTCCAAGTAAAAATTGTGTACCAAAGGAGCTATCATCGCCTTCATTTCCAGCATAGCAAATCGTTGACCTATAATTTGGTACATATCGTAATCTGTTAATATAACATGATATTACACATTAGCATATAAAAAATACAGCTTACCGATGCAGTTACGTGGTCCTGCACTGAATGGTAAATACGAATAAGGATGACGATGTCGGATCTTCTCAGGCAAAAATCTATCAGGGTCAAATACTTCTGGATTTGACCAAAAACTGGGATCTCTGTGGACTCCATAAATATTAAGATGCAAGAATGTTCCAGCAGGTACCAAATATGACTCTAAAAAGCATATCGTACAACAATTAAAACTTAAAAAAATTTAAGTTGTATTAAAATTTTAAAATTGAATATATACATATAATATAACGTAGGAATAATTAATAGTTGCTTATAATTTGTAAGATAAAAAATATAATGTAATTATTATTCAAATTTTGCTAAGCATTACTTGCTTAACATTATTTTCTCAAAATATTATACGTTGTATTAGAGATGGAGCTTTGTATATAAAATTTTAAAATATTATAGAAATAAACTTATCAGTAAAAATATACAAATTTTTACATCTTTGAAATATACAAGTATATTGCCTTTTATGCGTATTTGATGACATTATTTAATAATTTATACAAGAAAAAAATTGATTAGATGCATACGTAATTTTACGTCTTCCCCAGCAATTCGTGATATTCCAAATGCGCTAGGATATAAGCGCAATGCTTCCTTTATACATCTCTCCAAATATGGTAGGTCTTGCAATAAGTTCATAGTAAACTTTTGCTCATTCTCTTGCAAGGCAGTATTGACTTCGTTCCTGACACGATCCTGTATCATCATTGTTAATTAAAAGGCTTCTCTTGTTATTGTGATGTTTTTACATAGAAACAAATATATCTAGGAAATATTTATTTTACAAATGTTTTGATTAATTTATTTGAAATATGTGTATATAAATTGCACTTAAGATGTAAAAGAATATTTGAAATATGTGTGTACGCTTAAGCGTGTGCGTGCGAATATTTTCTATATACATCTATTCCATATCTAAACTAGTAATTCAAAAAAGCAAATTGTTTACATATACACATATACACACTTAAAAAATATTTAAAAAGTTAGATATTTAATCGTCCGTCTGTATACATTTTCTTTGCACCCTCGGAGTGTATACGTGGGTTTATCACGTTCGATGCTATTTTTCTCTAAAGTATTTTAAAAAATTTGAAAAAATTCTTCTTCTATAAAGAAGAAAAGAAAAAATTCAAGAAACTTCTGTCTACACTGTAGTTGAAGATTTTATAATCATTTCAATAAACATCGTTAATTTAATATTTTCTGGAAGGCTCGCAAGTTTTATAGTTATAAGCAAATATCATTTTGACTTGGACGTCATAGACTCACGTATACAGACGGAAGGTTAATAAATAACTTTTGAAATCAATTAATTTCTTTGGCTTGGAATATTAATTTATATTTGACGATATACCTGAATGTCCTTATGCTCAGCTAATAGTGCCGAAATGAAGCACAGACCCATCGCTATAGTATCATGACCCTATAATCGTATACATCAATGTATTATAATATATGTTATGTATGTATAAATAATGAATAACATTATTTATTATTTATAGACACATATATTATAATACATTGATGTATACGATTGAGCAGGTTACAAAAGAAATTATGTACCGCAAACATAAAAATATCAACTTCCTCTTGAATATCTGAATCAGTCATAAGGCCATCGCGAGATGCTGCTATTAGAAGATCCAACATTGCAAGCCGTTTTCTTCGTACTAAATCGAAATATGTAAACATGTCTGTATCAAATTAACAGCTCAATTCTTCTGTGACGTTTTCATAACATAAACTTGACTACGTTAAGAATTTAAACTATAAGTATAATATTTATAAGTTGTAAAATATAATTAATAAAATTAAACACTAACCAGATTTAAAGAATAGCTATACCTGATTAAATTACGTACCTCTTACCGGTTCTGCGTCATTTCTCTTTGTCGACGTGTCATTATAAAAAATTTTTAAGTATTGACCATTAGTGCGATCATGATAAACTTTTCTTTCAGCAATTATCTATGTATAAAATACAACATTATAATGGTTCTTTCCCTTACAAAAATATTTCACCGCTTTTACACCTTATATAGATCGTTTTTAGCCCGTTTTATCATTTTTATGTCCGTTTCTGCACTCTCAAGCACGCGCAGTCTACTGCGAAAGAACATGATGATATGAGTATACGCGAGTATGCGTACATGAGTATTTTTGAGTAGATTGTCCGTTTTTAATACTCGCTTTTCAGTTGATGAGTGACACACGTTAGTACGTTCCTTTTTTATTCACAAGAAAATATCCGCGGATTTCGCCCGATTTTAACCCTTATGGTACATACAGGGGGGTTTCGAGTCAGCTCGATTTCTATCCATCGAATCTCATAAATGCTGAAAAACTCCCACTCCTTATCTCCTTCTTATCTCTAAATTGAAGTACATTTACTCTACAAACACAGCACGTATTTACCACTCAAAAATACTCATAAGAATACACGTTATTATTACTCGGATATACTCGTACACAATCCGTTTTAACCACTCGTTTTTAAGCAAAACGGCCGCTTTGCGCTCCAAAAACGCGGCGGGTCGTACTCACTGAACCAAATGCACGTTTTTACTACTCAAACTGACCATTCTTGCGGTCCAAAAATTTTAATACGTTAATAATGTGTTGTTAACATTTACAAATTATAATTTTTTACACTATACACAGTAAAAAATTTTGTGTACCAAATGTCAATGAAAGTCCACTCTAAATTTTGTGTTAAAATAACTCATTCATCGTGTTATTTGTTGACATTTAGAAATGTTATATCAACATTTTTTACAAGTTATTTTTACATTATTGTAAACATACATTGTAAAAAATGTCGATATAACATTTCTAAATGTCAACAAGTAACACGATGAATGAGTTATTTTAACACAAAATTTAGAGTGGACTTTCATTGACATTAAATTTTTTACTGTGTAATTATGTTGCAATTTCTTTGTGTTGTAATAATTCTGAATAAATAACGTCTAAATATAATATTAAGTAGCATTTTTGCATACTCGTTTAGTAAATCCATGTAATATCTTCAGTATCTTCTTTTGCTCTCTACCTTTCGACGTCAACGAGAATATCCAATCGCTGTGCAGCCATTGCCTCAATAGTCTAAAAATTAATAAATGTTAGGCATTTACTTTAAGAAGATAATAATGTAAATTTGGAAAACATATATTTCTTTAAGCTTTTTATACTTTTACAATTGGTTTTATTTCATTAACTATATAAGAAGAGAATTCATTAAAACACTAATAAAATTATGCTAGAAACATATGCAAAATATTATATATAGTATAAACATATTACACCTCTTTTTAACAATTCATTTTTAAATTTGTTTCTATTTCTTTTTAAATAGATAATTTAACATACACGTAATTCATACATTTCTAATTAACGAAAGTGATAATTTACCTTTACATTAAGTATTGTATTATTATACTTATCTGATCATATAATTATACAATACGAATTCATATTCTTACTCCCGACTGCTGACAAAACCGAAGTTTGGCGACGACGAAAAGAGTATGGTTTCACCGAGGCCGAATCTTTGTTACCTTAATTAGTTCTCGATAACTACAACATATACTTTGATGTGTGCTTCCGTATATAAGTTTCTTATTGATCAAGCAAGGTTTATAGCGTATAATTATCATTATTACAACTTAATATTGGTTTACAACCTATTACAACTTTAATAATGATAATTATACGCTATAAACCTTGCTTGATCAATAAGAAACTTATATACGGAAGCACACATCAAAGTATGTTGTAGTTATCGAGAACTAATTAAGGTAACAAAGATTCGGCCTCGGTGAAACTTATATTTTAATAGGTTATTAGGTATTTAGGAGCATGAGAAGGAGTGTGTGTGTGTGTGTGAATGAATAAGGAAAGGATTGTAAACCAAGTCCACTTTCTGGCTGTTATGCTAAAGTTAATAAACTATATATATACATAACAGCCAGAAAGTGGACTTGGTTTACAATCCTATATATATATATATAGGATTGTAACCAGTCCACTTTCTGGCTGTTATGTACATATATAGTTTATTAACTTTAGCATAACAGCCAGAAAGTGGACTTGGTTACAATCCTTTCCTATTCATTCACACACACACACTCCTTCTCATGCTCCTAAATACCTAATAACGGAACTATCATTAATTGTTGTGTTAATAAAAAAGCGAAAAAACGATATATTATGTATTTATATGTTCTCTTATTGGCTATCGACTGAGTTACAGAGGAAATTGATTAACGTCGATGCATGTTATATTTGGCCGGTACACTGTAAAAAAATTGTGTAAAATTACAGGTAATTTTGAGACTCACTATAATAGGTGTAAATTTCTACACATTTTTAATTTGTGTAATTGTAATACAAAATTACTTTTTCCTTCCGTTCTGTAATTCTGTAAAAATACAACTATTATATTGTATAATTACAACTATTAGTGGGTCTCAAAATTACCCACTATAAATAGTTGTAATTTTACAAAATTTTTTTACAGTGTAGTTAGAGGTAGCTTTCGAATACCGAATGCGCATTTAAAAAAATTCAACATGGCGGACTTAGCACTTCGATATTAATGAATTTTTATCTCTAAAAGGATGCGTTATATCAAAAAATCGCAAGAAGGCATTTATACTTCAAATTTGACGCAGAATATGACCATATTTTTTTCAATTACAAATTTTAAGTTTTGATTTTTTGTCCGCCATATATGGGTTCGCCATTTTAAATTTTTTTAAATCCAATATACCCCTAACGTAAAGTACACGAATGAACACACAATTTAAATGCAAAACAAAATTTTACTCTGTGGTTTTATAATTTTATATTGTATGACTCTCTTTATTCTAGGCGCCATACTGAGTCCATTTTGAATTTTTTCAAATGCGCACTCGGTATTCGAAACCTAATATGTTTACGTAAATTTTGCACCCAGGAAAAAATTTTTAAACCCTCACAAATTTTGGGCGTGGCGGTGTTCCGGTTGACATGGAATGTCCCATGTATGTATATATACAGGATAAGCGGATCACTGCTCATGGGCAGCTAGAGCGGGTAAAACTGAATCGAAAATTTTACTGTTTTGTAAGTATTTCAATAATTAATGAGAAAATAATTAATAAAGATACGCGAATCAAGATGCGTTCGTGCAATTCGACGAGAAGGAGCAGTCCAATGTTTACGTTGCTAGGTCGCGGCGAGACATTGGCTGCGTTCAGCAGAACGCAACAGTATTCCAACTGTTTTATAATTCTCTGCTAAACGATTCTAAACACACCTAAAGTCTCAACACGTTCACTCAGCGGTCGCCATAATTTTCAGCGAATTAAAAGTACGTAAAACGTCAAGCTGTCAAACAAAACGTCATCGAGATATAGTATGGACTGTGGTATGGACTACGCGATGTATAAATGTATGGACTACGGTATGTACAAATAATAATATAAGAAAATTAAGAAATATATAATTATATAATTTAAATAAATTCGGGTTAGTACGCATATAAGATAGAATGATAGGTTAAGGGGGTCTATACACGTACGAGTTTGGCTCGCAAGTCCGGCTCGGCTCGGCTTCTACTCGTTCGTGGATGAGATGTTACGAGTCGGACTCGGCGTCAAATGAGCCAAATTCGCACATTTTCTTTTCGTGTGTGAAAAAACGTTCGAGTCCGGCTCGCGAATCAAACTCGCCGACCCGGACTTGCGAGCCAAACTCGTACGTGTATAGACTCCCTAAATGTTTATAAAATATGTGTTGATACTTTGATGCATGTATTATACTTATTAATTAAATGTCATGTACTTATGTAAATTTTTTCAATAATTATTTTGAAGAAAATTATTAAGAGATAGTAGGAATGCTTGATATATTACAAGACGTGCCACAAACATCATTAGAATAAGGTATGTACATTTTATTATAGTAATATTATAATTTGAGTTAGTACATTACATTTAATTAATAAGTTGCATTAAAGTATTTCATATTTTGTACACATTTAACGATTTAACCTATTATTCTATGTTATATGCGTGCTAACCCAAGTTATCTAAATTATAATTATAATATATTTCTTTATTTTCTTATATTAATATGTATATATATATATATATATATATATATATATATATATATATATACCATTTTGTAACTTTCTGTGCGTTTCCACTGTATCTATTGCGTTATAAATAATATTTTTATATGTATATTTATATTTATACATTCTCAGCGATGTTAATACACTGGAGGCAGTTATTTTACTGATAACGTTTTGCTTGAGATGTATACAGCGTACTTTTAGTTCGCTGAAAATCATGGCGACCGCTGAGTGAACATGTTGAGACTTTGAATGCGCTTAGAATCGTTCAGCAGAGAATCATAAAACGGTTGAAAACTATTGCGCTCTGCTGAACGCAGCCATTTGGGAGGAACGCTATTATATGTTTATAACAAAAATTATTAATTATACATGAGTGACACTCATTGTCATTATTATTTATAAAGCACTTCTCTCATAATATTTCGCTATGCACATAGTAACGTAAACGTTGGGCTGCTCCTTCTCGTCAAATTGTGTGGATACACACTGATTAATTCTCTTATCTTTATTAATTCATTTCTCATTAATTATTGTGAAATTTACAGTACGATAAAAGACGTTTAATTTGATTCAGTTTAATTTGCTTTTACTGTCCACTTATTACCATAACACCCTAAAGTAGTCCGCTTATTACCTAACACCCTGTATATACATGTTTATATAATTGTAAATTTAAATTTATTATATATAAATAAAAATCATTAAAAATGCCAAAAAGATAGAGAAAATTATTTGTCATATTTGATATTGTGTATAAGATTTAGATTATGCCTAGTAATACCTACATTTTCAACTATTTATATATATTATAAAATATGCTTTTGCATAGCATAGAAATATATATATATATAGCTTTTAAAAGTATGAAATAAATAAATAATTAAAATCTCGCAACTGCAGCAAAAAGATTAAATAAACAAAAATTATAATAAAGAACAAAAAAAAACAGATTTAAAAAACTAAACATTAAAAACTTAAAATATTTAATAAAAACAAAAATTATAATAATAGAAAACAAAATACAAAAAACAAAAACTTAAAAATTAATTGGTAAAAAAATTAATTTAAAAAAAAATAGACTCCCGACTGCTGCCTAAAGTAAGTTAAATAACAATAAAAAAACAAAAAACTAAAAAAATTAAACGGTAAAAAAAGACAGGTTTAAAAAGTTTGAAATAATAATAAATAAAAAACAGTTTTAAAAAGTTTAAAATAATAAAAAATACAAAAAGGTAAAATTTTCTAAAAATTTAATACATTTATAATAAAAAATACTTTATTTTTACGTTATAATTAATTGCACATTTAAAAAGAACAGTCGGGAGACGTCACGCCAAATATACTTATTTGGCACATACATATATTGTACTTTATGTATATTTGTGTGTACATAAATTGTAAAATTTTTAAATAAATATGATTAAGAAATATTAGATTTTGCGTGACGTCTCCCGACTGTTCTTTTTAAATGTGCAATTAATTATAACGTAAAAATAAAGTATTTTTTATTATTTTAAACTTTTTATAATTAAGACAGAATATAGATATACAGTTATTTTAAGCTAATAAAACATGAATTATTATACCTGTAAGTAAAAAGTTTTCCCATCCGATGAACCGCTTCTCGATACTGCTGCTGGAAATCACCGAGGCCTCGTAAAGAAGTACCCATGGCAGTTTCTGCAAACGCATTTGTAAAAGTATCATGATAATATTATCATACATATTTCATAAATCTGTGGCTGTAAAAATTATATACAACTCGGTATATATATTGTGATATTAATACTTACAGTTTTAAAAATTTGATTTTAGTCTAATTTTATTTATCAATAGGAATAAATTTTACAGTTAAAATATACAGTTATGAACACATCATACCACATATTGCATTCAGCGTATGTTCACTATAAAATGGTTCTAAATCTTTCACAACTGTGCCTCCTGCATTTTTCAAAGATCTGATCATGTTTTCACCTTCCTCGAACAAAATTTGAATAAAGTGCTGTAATATATTAAAATGAAATGTGGGGGTTAATATCTTTCGTCGTGAATGCCACTTGGCGCCTGAAACATAAATAACATATTACACAATTGTGGAATAACAATGCAAAACAAACATTGCAGTGAGATATGTATATTTTTTACTTAATTTGAAATTTATTAATTTTTAATAACCATATTACAAATGTATTTTTTTTGTGATATGTGTTTAAACTTTTACGACGGCACATCGTGTAATATAACGTACAAGAAAGAAATTTTTTTTATACGCTTCTTATCTTTTTTTATAATATTTATATTCAATGTAATTATATCAATTTTATTAATTTATTTTTATATTTAATAATACAATTATTTTTTCATGATTGATATGAGATATTGTAGACATATACGTAAATCTAATTACTGTGTGATATGATATGTACTGTTTACGTTTAATTACATAGACTTATTTTGTTATCAACAAAATTGAAACTTGAAACAAAATTTAATATAAAGCTAAAGCAAAATTTAATAAAGCATGTATCATTATTTACATTAATATTGTGATGTTACCTCCACTAGTGAGAAGACCAGTACCGAACCACGGATGTAAAACATCATAAATAAGACTCTTTTCGATATGTTTTGTGCTGCTTAATATTGTCTAAAATTACAGAAAATATTAAGTTAAATGTTATTTAATTTATATGTATTAATAATCAATTAATTGATTTCACAAGTATTTTAAATATTTAATTATCTCTGAGAGATGAATGAAGAGATAATCATCTTTAATTTTAAATATTCAATTATTTTAGACTTTTAACGAATGAACATATTTTTGCAAAATAAAAAACAAAGAAATAAACATTTTATCGCTAATATATCAATAATAAAAAAACAGAATAAAATTTCATATTTCACCTCTAAATCATTCGGATGACGGATGGATATTAGGGGGAAAAAGAATCCCCAAAATTTAATAATGGGATAAAACTCGTCAGTTAAGGTAATCAGAAACTTCCATTGTTCTTCTAAAAAATGTATGTATATATGTAAGTTTACAGAAATATTCTAAATATTGATCAAAATATGTATGTTTGACTTTATCGTTATATTAATATAATGTACCTAGATATTTTATTCCTCAATTAACTTCAATAATCAAAAAATGAATGTTATTGCTTAAAAATATTTACCTATAAGCTTAAATAATTCTTAAAAGTAGTTAACGTGCAATAATATCGATAATTATATATCTCAGAGAAAAGTGTTTACAAATATTATATTTAAAAATTTGTCTGCATAGGTGAATATTTATTTACGGGAATATTGTATGTGAAGTTATAACCTACCTCGTGAAATAAGATATTGAAATGCATTTCCAACAATCGGATAACCTGATGGTCCTGGTATAAGATTGATAAGTCGCCCTTTTCTTCCATGATAATGCACATAGTAATTAGATATCAGTAGAATAAGGGAAAGTAATAGCAACATAATAGTGATCATTATTGACTGACGAAATAATAGCCAGTTTTAGCAAGTTCCGTTTCCTTTTTCTGCTGTCTTCTTTTAATGTCTAAGAACTCAATTGATTAGAAATCAACAAATAAAAAGAAGGGCATGGAGCTACAACAGGGTATTTTTGTGCAGTAACTTTTAATTAAAATAATATTTTAACAAATGTTTTGGTCTATTGTCAGACTATCTTTAATGTAATAAGTTAAGATTTATCATAAAGACCGGTGAACAAAAATACAAAAATATGAATCATAATAAACTCATTAATCGCATTAGTTCTTATCATTATACTGTATAAAATTTGAATTAAACGCACTTGTATTTCTTCAATGTATAAAAATCGAAGAGTATACTGAAATGAATTATGGATTTACAAATACTTAATAACATTTTATCGAAATAAACGTGTAAGAAAAATGTTTTCTGAATACGTACATAAGTATTGTGATGAGATAATCATGGGCTGGTATTCATTAGTCTTCAAGATCGTTTTAAGTAATGATCTTAATAGCCGCTAATACGGCTCTGTGATTGGTTTATGACATCTTAAGATTGAACTTATGACGGTCTTAAATAACTATGAATACCGGCCATGGTGTTCTATGTAGAGAGTCATGTTGTACAATTTTCACTAATGTTATTAGTTCATTGACATGTGACATGTTATTTGTGAATCCGTTATTTATTTCAGTTTATTTCTCGACTTTTATTCTTTGAAGAAATAGGATGTGCGTTTGATTTGAATTTTATATTGCGATAGGAACTAATGCGATTAATGCAATATGTATTGCGGTTTTTATTTTCATCCTTTTGTTTACTAGTCCTTATGTATTATCTTAACTTATTACACTAAAGATGATCTGATAACAGACCAAAACGTTTGTTAAAGTATTATTTTACATAAAGGTTACGAATACTCTGTTGGGCACTACGCCCTCTTTTTTATGTGTTGATAACTTCTTTTAATTCTTAAATTACACAAATCACTAAATATGTATAATTTACAGTCTTGTTTAAGAGCGCGCGCGATTGTAGTCCAGGATGCGGAGGAGGATCGGTTTTATATATTTTAGAGTCAGATTTTTACTAGTAAGCAACGAACCCTGAATTTATTCTTACAATATTATGAAAGTTTACAATAAAGTTTTCCCGAATTATTAACAATTTAATTTTACGTTTTAAAGCAAGTTTTACCACGAATCGATTTAAGACTGCGACGTTTACTGTTACGAGCGAGAGCGAACAAGGACTCTCATTACCATGCGAAATAATTTTTATAAGTTCGGTTTATGTGTGACATCTCATCCACCAATCCAATAAAATCTCTTCTTTTAAATAATTTAGGAGTCATTCTATGGCGTCGCGTTACATTGGGCGCCGCAGTAGGGGCCGGAGATCTTTACGTCATGTCGCCGGCCGATTTCCGTATCGGGGTTGGTGGATGAGGCGTCACGTGACAGGAGCGTACAGCTTGGAGCGCTCCGCAGTTCAACGCTATCCTGTATTGCCGTTGGTTGTTGTTAACTTTGCCGCGTGACTTGTCGACTTTCTACATGCAAGAAAAAAACCAACGACAAACAGGAGGAACAACAAAAGAGAGAATACAGTTTCTCTTCTGGAAACCGAATCTTCTCGAACAAATTTGTCTCGAGAAGAGAAACCGTCGAAATTCTTTTATGCGATCGACAATTTTATCGATATGTTTAGACAGTCTTTATATCTTAAATACGTTTGGTAAGTAAAAAGTACGCTAAAATACTTTATTAATATTTTATTGACACTAACAATTTTAAAGAGATATAATGTATTATTTATTTTATTAAAAAATGTGCATGCGTGCATAATAAACACGTAAATTTAGTATTAACATGTAATTTTATTTAATTTTTAAATATTTTAGAAATATTACATTATTACAAATGTTTTCGTTACTATAAAGTGTGTCACGATAAACCAAACTTCTTATATTAAACGCTTGCGAATAACTGATCAGTTCTGGTACTGATCTATTGACTATTCGTTCGCTTTTATGATGTTTTGTTTGATCATTTGAGTGACTTGAACAGTCTTAGACAATAACAACATCTAAAATTTATTATTAATAAGCTTTTTATAACAATAGACAACACAGACGCGCGCATCGCGCGTGCTATTTAGCTTTAACATTATATACTATTACTATACACTAACTCCTTAAGGGGTAAAGCCACTCTAGAATTTTCAAAAAATCGATTTTTTTTTTTGTTAAACGATGCTTTAAGGTCTTAGAAATAAGGTACACTTGGTTTCAAAGCTCGAAAAAATCTCTATTATCCCTTTTTTGTAATCCGTCTGCCGCCGCGTTCACATCTGTGAATGGTGAAACTGAAACTTTAAACGCGTTTTTCTCGAAATCGCTTTTTTAAAGTCGGGCGGAATCAGAACTCGAACACCTTTTATCCGATTAACTTGAAATTTTGAGTGAAACTTTACAAGAACATTATTGACATTTTTTAGCGAAAAATGAAGCACTTTTTTCCAACATGCACCATTCTTACAAAAAATGATATTTCGCAATTCCCCTAGGTACCCAGATAGCACAGCTGATCTTTATGAATTCAAAAAGATCTGAATCTGATCTTTATGAATTCATAAAGATCAAATGTGCTATCTGGGTACTTCTATAGAAAAACTTATATATTTTTCAAAAATCTTTGAATTTTTGTTTCAGCTCAGAAATTATAGGAGCTTCGATTTCGCCAGTTGGACGCCTTCCGCAAAAAGGCACTTTGGAGCAATGGCTCTGGTGCCGCCATTTTGGCAATAAATAATTAATAAAAATTTTTTTTATACTTTAATATATAGATAATAAATAGAATTAATCCAATTTTCATTTATGATTATTGTATTTCTGAAAAAAATTATCAAAAATTGGCTTTTTTTGGGACTCTAGAGTGGCGTTACCCCTTAATACACACAACTGTTAAAATACGATAACAGCTGCTCATGAAGTAAGCGCAGCAAGAGAATCAATCGGCATCGCGGAAAAGCGACAACAATAAACAT
The DNA here is from genome assembly GCF_030848805.1 of Temnothorax longispinosus. Classification (NCBI taxonomy): domain Eukaryota; kingdom Metazoa; phylum Arthropoda; class Insecta; order Hymenoptera; family Formicidae; genus Temnothorax; species Temnothorax longispinosus. Next base: position 14,671,946 of record NC_092367.1, on the reverse strand, counting down.
AGATATAGATTCGAGTATCGACTTTACATGCTTTTTTTAGATATGACTAGATTATAGTGCGCGCTTCGCGCGCACCTCGTGATGTTTTTTATTTGTTATTATCTATGCGAAAAACATTTATACACTCGATCAATCGACTAAATCGAGACGACCAATCACGTTCGCAATAACACGGCAACAATTACAAACGCGATTCAGCCAACTTCAGGGTTTCATACCGCTTTTATAAGAGAATGATGATGATGATGATGATTCTTTAAAAAATTGCTTATACAAGCAATATAAATAATATTTTCACATTTGGACTTTGCATCGCAATATCTCCGCTCGTAGAACACGTAGCGGAAAAATAAAAACACTCTTCTTATATGTATAAATCGACCCCAAGCTATCGATCAAGCCTACTTAGACCTTGATCCGTTCACTTGTTATTGAGATCTCAACATCTCGAGTACTCGCAACTTGTCGCGTCGCGTTAAAGAGTCACGGTCGGTCTCGCTCCGCGCGTACTTGGCGCGAGACACTAACAAGTGTCGCATATGATTTGCATCATTGATATTAAAATGAATAAAGAGATTAATATGGAATAATAAATGTGCCGTATCTATTAAATATTTAACGATCTGAAAACTTCTTCAACTTTTTTCGATTCCTTCTGTTAGTGTTGCATCAATGTCAGCACAAACAGTAATATAATACAATTTATAATAAAAAAAAGAATTGTTTTAATATTGTATAAATTGTATAATTAAATATTGTATTGTTGTGATTGCATCGTCACTTCTCCAACCGCCGAGAATGCTTTAGAGTCTATATAAACGGTAAGAGCTTAGTAAGACAGACAGTTCTTATACTTTAAATTAAAAGAAAGATGCATTGAGAGAGTGAGCGAGTGAGAGTTTTCGAGCCAAAGGATTAACCCTACGAAAAAAATAAAAAAGACTTATTTGTGTAGAATTCCAAGATAAAATAAACAACTTCCATTTGAAACATTTTTTTGTAACTGTATTTCCGTTTTCGAGAAATTCAGCAAAAACTTTTTTGGGGACCCCTTAAAAAAATTAAGCAACAGCAAGTACGGGCTCAGACTCATGTCGGATCGAACTATCATTTTAATACAAAATCGGAAAATTATTCCCTTTCCTGAAAAGAAGCCAAGCAATCTGCATGGACAATTTTATTTTTACGACGAGGAGACTCCTGAATACAATATACAACATTACTAAGTTTTTTAATTATCACCCATGGTTCTACCCAGGGACTCTGCAATTTCGGGGCCTTTCCCGTAATTCGTTGAGGATTATAGAACCAGACTTTTTGTCCCGGTTTGAAAAGCACTCGTCTAGATCGTCGATCATACCAGGATTTAACGTTTTTGGATCTAATTTGAAGATGATGTCTAGCAAACTGATGGATGAGATCCAATCTGTCCCTTAAATTGGATATATATTCTACCTCTCCATCTTCCTCCCTTGTTAACGAAGGTGGGCTTCCTCTAAGAAGATCCAAAGGTAAACGTAAATCCTGTCCTAGATACATCTCCGCCGGAGTTACTCCAGTGGTTTCGTGTTTTGAAGAACGAAAAGCTAGTAAATACAAAGGAATCCACCAATCCCAATCCTTTTGACTTCCACAAATGAACATTGCCAAATAATCTAAAATAGTACGATGCTGACGCTCGACCTGCCCGTCTGATTGTGGATGAAGAGGGGTCGTACGAGCTTTTCTAATCCCCATCAGGGAGGTCATTTCTTGGAAAAACCGGGACTCAAAGTTTCTCCCTTGGTCCGTATGCAACTCCAAAGGAATTCCACGTCGAGAAAATACCTGATCTACCAGAGATCTTGCCACTGTACTGACTCTTTTATTTTCAGATATCAGCAGATATCTATTTTCGTCCGAAGAAGGCAAAGGACCTAAAATATCCACTTGTATCCTTTCAAAAGGAGCTCCTACATTGTAGATTTGTAAGAAAGATTTTCCCTTACCAATGGGACCTTTCCTAGCAACGCAAATCTTGCAGGTAGCGCACCATCTTTCTACATCCTTCTTACAAGTGGCCCAATAAAAACGTTTCTGAATCTTCTGTAACGTTTTATTAACGCCAAAATGTCCCCCAGAAGGTGAATTATGGACCTCGTTCAGAATTTCTTGAATCCTTTGTTTAGGCGCGACAATCTGAAGAATGTTCTTCCGCAAATTTGGGAAGAGCCATTTCTTATATAAAACGCCATCAACTATTGTCAACATCTCCCAATGAGTTCAATAGATTTTTAAAGAAGGCTCTCCAGGCGAAATCTCCTGCCAATCAAGTCGTCTGGGGACGCGTAGACACCAGCCTCTTTGGCTTGAATAATTTTTGAAACAACCGGATCCTGAAGTTGAGCGGAACGCCATTCCTGAAGATTATTCTCCTCAGCGAAGACTGTACGTCCACAAGTCTCTTCTTTCGATCCTTCGTTGAGCTCTATCTTTGCACAGTAACAATAAGACGTCTCCAAACACGGACGTCTAGACAAACCATCCGCATTACCATGAGCTTTTCCGCTCCGATAACAGACGTCAAAATCGTACTGCTGCAAATGCTCCAACCATCTGACCAATTGCCCTTCCAGATTCCGGAAAGACATCAACCATCGTAAAGAAACATGATCCGTTCTCACTAGAAACTTCCTTCCATATAGGTAAATAGTGATGAAACGATTTCACCGAGTCTATCACTGCCAATAATTCACGTCGGGTGACGCAATAATTTCGTTCGGATTTGTTTAACACTTGGCTAAAATAAGTAATCACTTCTTCTTCTATTCCCTGAAACTGAGAAAGCACCGCCCGATACCATGATTTGAGGCATCGGTATCTAAAATAAACTGTCCTTCAACTGAAGGAAAAGCTAAAATAGGAGAAGTCAACATACATTTTAAATTCTCAAATGCCTCTTAGCATTTGGAAGACCAGACAAATTTATTATTTTCTTCCGTCAATTTGTACAAAGGTTTAGCCAAAATAGAAAAACCTTTGACAAATCTCCTATAATACGAGCAAAAACCAAGAAAACTTCGCACATATGCTTCCGTGTATTCGGAAGCGGCCAATGTTTAACAGAAGAAATCTTATCTGGGTCTGTTGCAACACCCTTTGCAAATATTACATGTCCAAGGTACTTTACTTCTCTTTTTGGAAATACATTAATTTAGTAAAAATTTATTTAATTTCGAAATATATTTTAGAGATATTACATTATCACAATTGTTTTTGTTACTATAAAATGTGTCACGATAAACCGAAGTTCTTATATTAAACGCTTGCGAGTGACTGATCAGTTCTATCTGGTACTGCACAGAAAAATAAGAAGTGTTCAATTAACACTGATATACTTGTATATACGCAAGAATATATAATCTTGAAATGAGATTAGGATATAGTTCCGAATGACCCCTGCTCCCGATTGTCCTAAAATTTTACACATAAGTTGTTTTCGATGTGAGAAATAAAGTACGCGTGGTCCCAACTTCAAAAAATTGAAAAAAATTTATTTTTTATATAGTTATTCAAATAATACTGATTGTAAGAGTATATAAAAAAATTAAAGAAATGTTTTCCAAATTTATATTATTATGTTCTTAAAGTAACATATGCTTAACATTTATTAATTATTTAGAATAATGAGGAAATGGCTGCACAGCGATTGGATATTTTCGTTAACGTCTAGAAACAGAGGGTAAAAGAAAATGTTGAAAATATTACGTGGATTTACTAAACAAGTACTCAAAAATGTTACTTAACATTATATTTAGACAGTACCTATTTAGAATTATTACAGTACAAAAAAAATTACGACATGATTATTGTGCAGAAAAATTATAATTTATAAATGTTGTGGAGATTTACGTACTTATTTTATATTGATCTGTTTATATAAGTTGCAATTATTCACTGTATTTTATTTTAAGCTCATGTAAACGAACTTTAGTTTTTCTTATGTACACACTGCGCATCTGTTAAAGGTGGCGAACCTGATCTTTTTCTCCTCGTGTATATTCTACTCTATGTTACGCCATCTCTATGTTCTTTATGTTCAACCAAGATGTCGTCGTTCGGTCGTAAGAGAAACGACACGATATTATAATAAAAGTTTATTTTGTGTCAATCCGGCTTTCAATCAATTTCATCCAACAAATGTTACAACACATTACTATAATGTATTTATAGAGAAACTATTAATGCTGTATTTACATAGATAATTGCTGAAAGAAAACTTTATCATGATCGTACTAATCGTCAATATTTGAAAAGCTTTAATAATGACACATCGGCAAAGAAAAATGACGCAGAACCGGTAGGAAGTACGTTACGTAATGTAATCGGTACCCAAGTAGCAAAATGACGTCATAATGACTGTAAATTTTGGTCACAAAATGACCAATTAGACGTCCTAAATAGATCTCGTGAGACCCGAAAATGACGTCGATATGTCACATCCACACGACGTCATTTTCTGACGTCAATATGTTTGTTTCGCAACTTTATGATTAAAGTGTTGAATTTGTGGTATAAGTTTTATGATAACTACTGCATGAAATAGTTATCATAAAACTTATACCACAAATTCAACACTTTAATCATAAAGTTGCGAAACAAACATATTGTAGTTAATTTTGTGGTTTTTATTTTATTATTACTTTATTATACAATATTAAAAAGTGAAGATAGTTATATTACAAAAAGACCTTATTTGGACAACTTTAAGACGTCTTTAAAATGACGTCTTTAGATGGTCTAAGAAATGACGTCTTATAAACGTCCATTATTAGTCGCCGACGTCATAGATTAAAAATGACTAAAAATAGACGTCATAAATATTGCAGTAAATTTATTATTTACTGCAATATCTATCGCGTGGTATAGATGCGCTCGTGTACTGATACTTCCTCCGTTTCTCGTTCAGACGCGTATTTCGCAAGATTTGCATCGGTCGAAGATTAGTAGCGCGAATGCATTTTATTGAACTTTTATTTGAGAAAAATGTAGCAGAGCTCGAGCTCTTATTTCTCTGCTGCGATTAATATCGTGTGTGATTAATATCGTACAAAGTATGACGAGAAGCCACATGATCTGTGTATTTTAGTAATTATTTTATCAAACAAATCAGAGTGCTATAAGAAAATAGCAACGAGGAATAAAGAGAGAAAAAGGAGGCCAGGGAAATGGTCAGATGTGACAGAGGATTGCAAGGTGAGCATTTCATAATTTATTATTTATTATATATGGAAATAATTGTTCGTTTGCGCTGTAATGCGCTTTGCAATTTTATTGTACAATAAAATAGCGTGTATACCTAATAAAATATACTGCATGTAATACTTTATTTAATAAACATATTAAATTCTATTTGTGAAGATTTTCAGAATATTAAGTAAAGTATTTATGACACATGATCAATATTAATAAATATATATATACAAAATATTTCTCAATGTTTAAAATTTATAACAATTTAAGTTATACACGTGTATTAGAATTAGATCTTTTCTTATCAAAGATTATATAAATTGAGAAAGCAATATCATTAAGAAATTATTCTTTTATTAAATATCTTGGAATTACGAAGAAAATGGTACTTGCATGCAAAAATTAGTCCTCTATATATTTATTTTAGATATTATTTTTATTTTCGCATAAGTTCAGTACAGATTTGTGTTATGGTTAGTATAACTTTGCATTGTGATGCGAATGAGAAGAAGTTAATTCTGTTAATCTGTGAAGAGATGGAGGAAGAAGCCTGGAAGTACACCTGACGCCAGTTGAACAACTTTGCAGTAAGCATTTACTATTTGTGTAAATTAATCATTTCTTCCTGTTTATTTGGATCGCTTTATTTCAACAATTTAAAAATAATCATTAGAGAAAACAAATTAATCTGATACTGTGAAAGTTTAGTCTTATGAAGATCTTTTTTAAAAAATTTACAAATATTTTAATAGATATTAAATCAAAATGTGACAAAAAGTTCTATTCATGTTAAAATTATCTTTTGAATTATTGATTATTCTAAGCGCTATTTTAATTTGAGTCTTATGGTTGTACATGTTACAAAGTCATCGCGCGGTTGACCACTATAGAAACATATATTTTGTATATATAATACATTCCATTTATAATTTAATTTTGTGACCAATATAATGACACGTGAGCAAACTGTTATTATTACGACGCTGACAATCATTTTGTAAGCAAATAAAACCTTTTCTTTGCCTTTTATGATTTTCATTAAATTGATATTTGTGTTTCAAAGCTTGCATTTGTTTTACAGACAGGGATAAATTTTACACGAAGTGGTTTAGCAGGGCGAAGTACCAAATCAACCTGCATCCGAAGATTCTTTAAATAATCAATGGGCTCCAAGTAGAAATTGTGTATCAGAGAAGCTATCATCGCTTTCATTTCCAACATAGCAAATCGTTGACCTATAATTTGGTACATATCCTATGTTAATATAACCTGGTATTACATATCAGGATATAGAAAATACAGTTTACCAATGCAGTTACGTGGACCAGCACTGAATGGTAAATACGAATAAGGATGACGATGTCGGATCTTCTCAGGCAAGAATCTATCAGGATCAAATAATTCTGGATTTGACCAAAAATTGGGATCTCTGTGAACTGCGTAAATGTTAAAAAACAAAAGTGTTCCAGCAGGTACCAAATATGTCTCTAAAAAACATATTATACAATAATTAAGGTTTTGAAATAATAATTTAAGCTGTATTAAAATTTTAAAATTGAATATACATCTAATACAACATAGGAATAATTGCTTATAATTTGCAAGATAAAAAATATAATATAATTATATTATTTAAATTTTATTAACAATTACTTGCTTAACATTATTTTCTAAAAATATTATATTAGATGGAGCTTCGTACGTATTTAAAATTTTGAAACATTATAGAAATAAACTTATCAATAAAAATATACAAATTTTTACATCTTTGAAATATACAAGTATGTTGCCTTTTATGCGTATTTGATGACATGTTGCGTAATATATTTAAAAATTTATACAAGGAAAAATTGGTTAGATGCATACGTAATTTTACGTCTTCCGCAGGAATTCGTGATATGAAAAACACGCTGGGATATAAGCGCAATGCTTCCTTTATACATCTCTCCAAATATGGTAGGTTTTGCAATAATTTCATAGTATACCTCTGTTCATTCTCTTGCAATGCTGTATTGACTTCGTTCCTGACACGATCCTGTATAATTATTGTTAATTAAAAGGCGTCTCTTGTTATTGTGATATTTTGACGTAGAAACAAATATATTCCGAGAATATTTATTGTACAAATGTTTTGATTAATCTATGTTTGAAATATGTGTACATAAATTACACTTAAGATATAAAAATATATTTGAAATATGCGTGCGTACGCTTACGTGTGCGTATATGCATGAAATACGCGTGCGCGCGCATATTTTCTATATTTCTTAATGCAAAAAAAGCAAATTGTGTACATATACACACTTTTAAAAAACATTTAAAAGGTTAGATATTGATTCATATTTAATCTTCCGTCTGTATACATTCTTTTTGCTTCGTCGGAGTAGGTTTGTCACGTTCGACGCTATTTTTCTCTACCTTAAAGTATTTTTAAAAATCTGAAAAAAATTATGAAACATTATTGTAGTTGACGATTTTATAATCATTTTGATAAACATCGTTTATTTAATATCTTTTGGTAGATTTGCAAGTTTTATAGATGAGCAGATATCATTTTGGCTCGGACGACATAGACTCACGTATACAGACGGAGGGTTAATAAATAACTTTTGTTAACAATTAATTTCTTTGCCTAAGAATGGCGGCTCATACTTTACGATGGATACCTGAATGTCGTTATGCTCAGCTAATAGTGCCAAAATGTAGCACAGACCCATCGCTGTAGTGTCATGACCCTATAATATAATCGTATACACTAATGTATCATATACCGATAAATCAAATAATGAATAAAAATGGTTAAAAAGAAATGTACCGCAAACATAAAAAGATCAACTTCTTCTTGAATATCTGAATCAGTCATAAGACCATCGCGAGATGCTGCTATTAAAAGGTCCAACATTGCAAGTCGTTTTCTTTGTACTAAATCAAAATATGTAAACATGTCTGTATCAATTTAACAGCCAAATTCTTCTGTAACGTTATTGTTACATAAACTCGACTACGTTAAGAATTTAAACAATATGTATAATATTCATGAGTTGTAAAATATAATTTATGATATTGAACCAACCAGATTTAAAGAATAACTACCGATTACATTACGTACTTCCTACCGGTTCTGCGTCATCTCTCTTTGCCGACGTGTCATTATCAAAGCTTTTTAAGTATTGCCCATTAGTACGATCATGATAAAGTTTTCTTTCAGCAATTATCTATGTAAATACAACATTAATGGTTTTTTTTTAATAAATACATTAGTAATGTGTTGTTGACATTTACAAATTTTAATTTTTCTGCGTAATAATCATGTTGTAATTTTTTTGTGTTGTAATAATTCTAAATAGATACAGTAACTGTCTGAATATACTATTTAACTATTAAGTAGCATTTTTGCGTACTCGTTTAGTAAATCCATGTAATATCTTCAGCATCTTCTTTTGCTCTCTACCTTTGGACGTCAACGAGAATATCCAATCGCTGCGCAGCCATTGTCTCATTACTCTAAATAATTAATAAATGTTAGGCATGTTACTTTAAGAACATGATAATACTTGGAAAACACACATTTCTTTAATTTTTTTATATACTCTTGCAATTAGTACTATTTCAGTAACTATATAAAAAAAAGAATACATTTAAACACTAATAAAATTATGCTACAGAGATATGCAAAATCTTATATAGTTAAAACATTATACCTTCTTTTAACGATTTATTCTTAAATTTATTTCTATTTGTTTTTTAAATAGACAATTTAACAGTAAATTTAATTGTAAAAATGTAATTTATAAATTTCCGATTAACGAAAGTGATATTTTACATTAAGTATTGTATTATTATACTTACCTCTTCATATAATTATACAAAATACAAATTCATATTTTAATTAAGACAGAATATGGATGTACAGTTATTTATTACATCTAATAAAACATGAATTATTATACCTGTAAATAAGAAGTTCGCCCATCCGATGAACCGCTTCTCGATACTGCTGCTGGAAATCACCAAGGCCTCGTAGAGAAGTGCCCATGGCAGTTTCTGCAAACGCATTTATATAAATATCGTGATAATGTATTATCATATATATTTCAAAAGTATATATCTGTGGCTGTAAAAATTATATACGAATCAGTATCTATGTTGTGATATTAATATTTACAATTTAAAAAATTTGAATAAATCGTAAACGGACCCTCGAGAATTAACAAAACGGGAAGAAAAGAGGCTATAAGGGTCAAACGCGGTTCTTCTTGCGTAATGTCTCATTTATTCATCTTCTTGGATATAACTTCAAACGTTTCGGCTCAATTTCGAGCCATCCTCAGCGATAACAATGGTTAGCCCACGATCTCCAAACCAAATAGCAAGCTCGTCGACTCGTGTTATTTGTACCAAATGATCCTTATCTGTAAGATTTTGATGTATAAAATCAAAACTTAATTAACCCGAGACAGTGATTAACTTACCAAATGGCCAAAGAGAACGTGGGAATTAATAAATAATCGAAGTGACTTGTCGGTAGCATCGACAAGTCACAGCATTTTAAAAACGACGGACGGAATAACAACATTTAACGTAACGTAGTCAGAATTCGAATGTATACATAGATAGTTGTGTCGATGATAAAAGTATTATTGTGATAAAATTCAAAATACCAATGAGAGCACGAGAGCTCGACGCGTCATAACAATTGTACAGCCAATAAGGACATCGATCGTAGGCATGGTTTACAATTTATTTAAAATATTTATGTATGCGTGATTTAGAAAATCGGTGTCATTTTGCAAATTAATACTGTTTTCCTGTAGTTTTATGTGAATCATTTCAGAAATTAGTCTCCTGAATAAATATTTCTCTTTGTCTAGGATTTCCACATTCTCCCAGTCAAAATCGTGATCTAGATTCTGCCTGTGTTTGGTGACGACAGATTGTGTCGTGGTAATTCTATTAATGTGGCTCCGATGTTCAGAGATTCGAGTTTTTAATTGCCTTTTAGTTTGGCCTACGTATGACGCGTCACATTCTCTACAGGAAATTTTGTAAACCACATTTTTATTCGATTGAGCTGGGAGGACATCCTTTTGTACTTTAATAAATTTTTTAAGTTTGTTTAGGCTGAAGAAAGACAAAAACTACGTTACGTTAAATGTTGTTATTCCGTCCGTCGTTTTTAAAATGTCGATGCTACCGACAAGTCACTTCGATTATTTATTAATTCCCACGTTCTCTTTGGCCATTTGGTAAGTTAATCACTGTCTCGGGTTAATTAAGTTTTGATTTTATACATCAAAATCTTACAGATAAGGATCATTTGGTACAAATAACACGAGTCGACGAGCTTGCTATTTGGTTTGGAGATCGTGGGCTAACCATTGTTATCGCTGAGGATGGCTCGAAATTGAGCCGAAACGTTTGAAGTTATATCCAAGAAGATGAATAAATGAGACATTACGCAAGAAGAACCGCGTTTGACCCTTATAGCCTCTTTTCTTCCCGTTTTGTTAAAAAATTTGATTTTGGTCTAATTTTACTTATTAATAGGAATAAAATTTACAGTTCAGTTCAATTACAGTTAAAATGTACAGTTCTATAAACATACCACATATTGCATTCAGCGTATGTTCACTAAAAAATGGTACTAAATCTTTCACAATTGTGCCTCCTGCATTTTTCAAAGATTTGGTCATGTTTTCACCTTCCTCGATCAAAATCTGAATAAAATGCTGCAATATATTAAAATGAAATGAGGGGGTTAATATCTTTCGTCGTGAATGCCACTTGGCGCCTGAAACATAAATAACATATTGCATAATTGTGTGATAACGATGTGCAGTAAAACATATATTTTTTTATTTAATTTAAAATTAATTGATTTTTAATAACAATTGAATATTACAAATGTACTTTTTGTGATATGCGTTTAAACTTTTGCGACAACACATGGTGTAATTCGCTTAATTGTTATCTCTTTTTATAATATTTATATTGGGGCGGCAGACTCGTAATCTGAGGAACCAGGTTCGAGTCCACTAGAGCCATGTAAACATGGAATGTTTTTGCGAAAGCTGCGCCCCTCCGTGCAAGATAGGCTCTTGTGCGGAGCAAACTGTCTTTCGGAAAGAGACGTTAAGCCATTGGTCCAAATGGTTAAAGTGAGAGAAGAAGGGTAGTATTAGATGAGAATTGAGTAAAGGGTTGGGAACGTCCCTACAAAAACGCTTTGCAACCTTGAGGGGAGTCAATAAACGTATTTATCTTTAATATTTATAAAAAAAAAGGATAAAGAATTTTACTTTATATACCCCAAGGGGCCTTAAAGGGCGTTTTGAAGGGATGTACCCAACCCTAACCTCCAATTCATCCATTACCTTACTGTTTTCTCCTTTGGACCAACGGTTTAACGTCTCTTCCGAAAGACGGAGCCCAGTTTTCTCCGTTTCTTGCACGGAGGAGCGCGATTTTTTCGGAAAAAATCTTTTCCATGTTTCATATGGCTCTAGTGGACTCGAACCTGGTTTCTCAGATTACGAGTCTGGCGCTCTACCACTAGACCACACCGCCGCCCATTCTTTAATATATTTATATTTAATATGATTACATTATTTAATAATTTATTTTTTTTATATTTAATAATACAATTATTTTTTTCATGATTGATATAAGATATTGTGCGAACATATGTAAATCTAATTATGTTCAAAACCGAGCTCCTTAAACCCCGCGTGAATTCATCTCGTAATCTCTGCGGGAATTTGCCTCGATTACGTGAATCGTGCGTAATATTATATTAAGCTAAACTTAAATTTATTTCGGGAATAACCGGCGTTATTCTGAGAATCTTCGAGAGGCAAAAAAACTGTCTTTCTTTTTCTGCGTAGGCTGGCTTTCTCCTTTTTAGCCCAGTCATTTTAGACGAAAATATGGCTTCTGTGCAAAAAAATTAGTAACCACTTTTTTTCTTTTTTAATCGCTTTATTTCGTTGTTTTAAATAACATATTAAAAATCGAGAACGATACCGGGTGTGCTAAAAAAGTTATTCAAGATCAAAAGTCACGAAAATCAGTTTTTTGCGAAAATCTCGTTTTGTATGGCTCGGAGATCAATTAAGGTGGTTACAAAAAAGAAAGATCATGAAATTCTCTAGAAAAATGGTTCTATTCGATTTTTACGTACGATGAACCGTTAGTGAAATACAAAGTGATGAATGTGTACGTCGAGCGTTGTATCCATTTCCGCACCACCTTTGAGGTAAGATACAAGTGATAATTCTGAGGAAAATACAGTAATATCAGGTAAGCAGTTTTGAACAGTGTGTGTGTGTGTGTGTGTGTTTATGGTTGAAAATATCAAAAATTTGGTGAACATAATTACTATATTTCGGTTGAGTGTGATATTATTAAATCTAACTGTGATAAGCAACAATTAGAATTATTTGAAACTGGCTCTTCAGACAAGGTTGAATCAATATCAGGCAGTAATTTTAGTTTAATGTAGAATTAACTAATGTTAGTAACATAAAATTTTAGTGAATTAGAAAATGAAATTGATGTATGGTTATTACAATTTATATATTCGTTCTTTCTTTGTAATAAATGGAATATAATCATTAATTTTTTAAATTTTGTAATTGATGTAGTATTTTTAAATATTACAGTTAACAATCATCACGGGCAGTATGAACATGAGCAAATGGAATCAGTGTCACATCAGTATGCTTAAACAAAACTACAACAGTTGGATCAGTATACTCAAACAGAGCCACAACAGTTGCATCAGTATAGTCTGCAGACAGAGCCAAAATTTTCTAATCATTTCCCGCGCAAAAAAATTTTGAGAGGCAGAATTGAGGCGTTACATCGAGAGGTCCGAAAATTAAAACAACAATTAGAACGACAGAAAAATAAGATACAAACTTCAAAAATTAGATACAGAAAAATGTCCTTGAATGAATATTGTGAAGCTACAGACGAATTTCTACCACCAGAGATTGCAAATTTTGTAAAAACTCAAGTACGCGTCTTAGTAAATATAAGTCAGCCAAAGGACGAAAATATTCGCTTCCATTTAAAAAGTTTTGTTTAGATATATTGTTTTCTGGGGGAGGCAGAGTTTATAATTCTTTTGCACAAAAATTTATCTTTCCCAGTGTAAGAACCTTACAACGCATGATTGAACATTTGAAAATTACTCCAGGTTTGCATGATTTTGTTTTTGATATTTTGAAAAAAAAGTTACAGGCTTCTTCGTCACCTCTCGAGAAGTATTGCATTTTATGCATTGATGAAGCATCAATTAAAGCAAATCTGTATTATAATATAAGTCAGATTGAAGTCATTGGGTTTGAAGACTTGGGTGATGGTAAATTAGATCTTCCAGCATGTAATGTTGCAGTTTTAATGATCAGAGGGTTTTGCAACAATTGGAAACAACCTTTGGCTTACTTCTTTCTTCATTCTTCTTTCTTTGCTAGTAAATTAACAGCCATTATTCCTCAAGCAATTACAAAACTGCAAAATGTGGGGTTTAAAGTAGTCGCGTTTGTTTCAGACATGGGAGGGAATTTTAAATTAACCGCTAAATACCTAGGTGTGACAGAGAACAATCCATTTTTTTTGTTAATAACGAGCGAATCTCACATCTTTTTGATTCACCTCATATAATTAAAGCTGTCAGGAATAATTTCCATGACAATATTATTGAGTATGACTCTAAAGCGATATCTTGGAAGTGCGTTGATGATTTATTTCAACAAGATCAAACTAGGCAATTTCAACTTGCACCTAAACTCACTGATAAGCATATGAAATTTTCAAATTTCGATAAAATGAGAGTATATTTGGCTACACAAATTTTGAGCTCTACAGTGAGTAGTAGCTTGAGGAAAATGGTAATTTTTGGAGCTTTTAAACTTGCGGTTGCTCCAATTGCACTTAGAACAGCAGATTTTATCCAAAATATGAACGATTACCTCGCTTTATTCAATTCATCTTCGGTTCAACATCCATCACAATTTAAACAAGCTTTTCGAGGAGCGCAATATCAATTAGAATTTCTTTCAAAAATTAAAGATTATTTATCCAAAATAACGATATTTAATAAAGCTGGTGTTAATATTTCTAATAAAGTTCAAGTTTTCAAATGCATGAAACATAATATAAATTCTCTTCTTCAAATGTGGGAACATTTGCAAAATGTGTCTTCAGAAATCCAATTTTTATTATTACGCCGTTTTACTCAGGACTGTTTGGAACACTTTTTTTCGGCTATTCGAGGATTGAATGGCAATGTTATTAATCCTACCCCAGTTCAGTTTTTTTATTCATTCAGAAAAATTTTCTCTATGAAATATTGTACTGCTAAAACTGGAAATTGTGAAAGAGACAATGCTGATATATTTGTAGCTATTACAAACTTTAGAGAGGAGAATTATATGGATGTCAAACCCAAGACAGATGACGTTGCACCAATTCTTTTGGATGATCATGATTATCGTCAGATGGACGTAAACGAACAAGATGCGTTCCGATATATTTGTGAATACGTACTTAATACGTAAATGTCTTCAAAAACATTCGTGTGAGATTTGTTCTCAATATGCAAACTCGTACATCGACTTAAATGAAACTTCATATTACTGTTTCTTTAGGGCTTACAATTCTACTGAAGATAATCCTTTTGGAAATTTATCTATGCCGCACGATGATTTCGTACTATATCTTAAAACGTTAGAAAATTTATTTTTTTTTTTAAATTGAGGAATTGATTGTACAAAAGCATATAATTCGTAACCTCATTACCATTTTTGAAGAAGTTGAATTTATTCATCCGTGTCAACATTTTCCGCATAATTATTTATTGAAATTATATGCTCGGGTACGACTATTTTATACATTAAAATTTATTAATAAGCGTTTCAAATCGCAATCCGGACACAGAAAAACTATAATTTTACGTCACGATTAGATTTAATGTCTGTACGTTCTTTCCTTATAAATGCAAATTATTTAATATCTATTTTTATAAAAGCGACTGTGTTTTCGTTAATTAAATTTATTATTGAAGTTTGTTTATAATTTTATTATTATAAAACTAAATGTGTTTGGCAGCTTTGTGCATGTGAAAATGTATGTGTTACTTTCTGAAATAAATTTTTATTATTTCTGCTACTCCTTTTAACATTTCTGCTACTTCTTTTAACATTTCTACTACTTCTTATGTAAGTTTATTACACAGTAACAGCACATAGTGATAGTGAATATTACATGTTTTAATTATTCCAATTATTGTTTCAGTTGACATTGACATCGGGAGCACATTCTTTCTACTAAAGGATGTCCATGAGGAACAATTAATTAAAAAAATGGATATTAATATTTATATATTACTAAAATTTTTAGTAAAAATTATGAAATTTTAACGCAAGTACTCGGAATAAACATAAGAATTTTTTAAAATATTTTTATGCATTTTTTGCTCAATGACAGAACAAATAAAAATATTAGCTTTTGCACCCAATGATCTATATTCGCTTTTGAGCTCAATAATTATATATATTTTGTGTACATTTTACAATTCTATTTACACAATAAATTACGAAAAATTTTAAAATAAAATGATGCAAAATACACAGAAGTGTTATTTCCATTTCTTCTACTTCAAGAAATTCTATGGATTATAATTAAAATTGCGCAAAAAATATTTTTTGATTAGGGGAGACCGGGGCTAAGCCGACACTATTTTTTCAAAGGCAATTTTTAATATTTAATTAAAATTTTTAGGCAAATTCAATGATATATATTTAAAGAGTGTTTCTTCAGGTACAAAATTGATTCAGGAAGTTTTGCTGTACGTCGCTTTGTTTTGCTGCCAGGAAAGGAAAAGTAACGCGAAGATAAATTTTCGAATTGAAAAATGACGGGGCGAACTCGACACCCCGCCGGGGCAAACTCAACACTTTGTTTGATCGACACAATTTGATCTGGAACTTATTTTTTTATTGTTTAAAAATAAAAATACATTGTTTATCAAATGAAAAGACATTGTGTATTAGAAACAAAAAGTCGGAATAAAGTAAACAATTATTTAAAATAATGAGAAAAAAAAGATTAAACTTTTAATTATCTTTTTCTGAACTGTCTGAAAAACAATTTATACACGTAAACTCGCGATCAGATGTGCGCACACATTCGTCATGAGCCATACGGTTGCATAAGATGCATTGTTTGTTATTAGAAGCTAATGAAATGTTTTCCGAACACACGCAACAGATGTTCCTTAAATCGTCATCGGAATCGGACGAAACAGTGACCTTTTTTGCGATAATGTCACTTTAGGTTAGTGTCGTCTTTGCCCCGGTGGCGTCGTGTCGACTTACCCCCGAACGTCGTTTTTTACTTTTGTTACTCCAAAAATATATAAATTTTGAAAATATGCAAAAATTATTATCGGATTCGTATAAAACATCGAATTTCCCATCAAAATCACTTACCGGTAGATTCGCAAGAGTAAAGCTCGATGAAAGAGTAGACATTTTCGAGAGATCAGAAAAAATACTTTTTACTATCAAAAACACTTATATGTCGCGTTAAAAATTACACTATAACTCAGAATGTTACCAAATTCCGTTGATAATACTGGCACATAAAGACGCATTTACAGTAGCAAAGGCAAGTTTCTACGATAGATTTAAATTGGCAAAAAGCCTAGTGTCAAGTTCGCCCCGCTGTCGGCTTAGCCCCGGTCTCCCCTACATATACTCATATACATTTTTTTATTATATATGTACATTTCAAACGTAGCGCCAATTTTTCGGTGCCAATTTTTAACAACAAAATAAATAATTTTAGTTAAATGTGGTATACCACTGTAAAGAGTGAACCTTTAGCTACAAAATTTATATAAGAAATTTTTATCTATGTTGCTTTGTTTAATCGGTATAGAGCAAAAACGACAACGGTGGAAAAATTGAAATCTCAAAAATGCCGGGGTTGAACCGCCACCCCCCGGGGCTAATCCGCCATACTGCATTTTCAATACATATACGTATACATCTAATCCTGAAAAATAATAGGATACATTTTAATAATTGTTTTTTAAGAGAAAAATATAAAAATTTATTTAAAATTTTTATGCAAATCGTTATTAAAAAATAATTGTTTTACCTATTCCATAAAACAATTTAGGCACGTGAATACAGATCCTGACGAGCGCACGACGACGATGACGACGGCCACGACCACCACCACTACCACGACGACGACGACGACGACGACGACGATGATGGCCACGACCACCACCACAACCACCACCACCATGACGACAACGACGACGACGACGACCACCACCACCGACACCACCACCATTACACTGACACTGACACAACGACCAACAACGACGATCTACCGCGGCTGGGATGATCAACTCTCGCGCGGAAATCGCGGAATCTCAGAGCCGTGCCGTTCCTCGCCGTACCTCGCCGACGTGCCGTGAGCGCGAGCGATCTCGAAAACAAGTCCGCCATCTTTTTGGTCGGCCAAAACACCCGTTTTGCGACGATACGTGCGTACCATTTTCCTCCTATACAAACTGACGCACGTGCAAGGGAAGACAGAATCACGCTCGAGGGAAATTTAACCTGAAATCACCGGAGACCAGCCCCGGGTGCTTACTGGCGGATAAACCCCAAACATAAGTTTCAGGTTTGATCGCTCACGAAATATTAGACATCAACGATAATGAAAAAACTACACTGGATTCGTGTTCAGCATGCATTACTCTTTATAATCACGTACCTCGAGATTTGGAGAGCAAATATTATTGCCGATATTACAATATTTCCACGCGCAGAAAATTTCACTTTCACCTTCCGAAAACACGTTTGCCCTCGTAAAAATCATAAAGGTGCGATTTCATTGACGCTAGAAACCAGCGGCAGCGTCAAGAAAATGTAGTGGGGGAAGAAGTTCTGTTGAATTTTGCGGTACGCTAAAAAGTTGAGACGGTCTGAACTTCTTCCCCCACTACATTTTCTTGACGCTGCCGCTGGTTTCTAGTGTCAAGAAAATGTAGTGGGGAAAGAAGTTCCGTTGAATTTTGCGGTACGCTAAAAAGTTGAGACGGTCTGAACTTCTTCCCCCACTACATTTTCTTGACGCTGCCGCTGGTTTCTAGCGTCAATGAAATCGCACCTTAACACGGCAGGTAACCTGCCGAAACTCCGTTGGTCACATGGGTACCATAAGCAGCGTTTACAATGCGTTTAATAGCGTTTAATAGCGAGTTCGCACAATATACAGGTTCCGAGATATTTGATTTGGCGGTTCAACCCCGTTGGCGGTTTAGCCCCAGTCTCCCCTACATCTAACAATATGGCGACGTACCACGTGACTTGAGGACAACTACATCAAAGGTGCCGACACTGTCGCTACTGATGGGTATAGTTATACTGTGTCCGGTGTTCGTGTGACGCGCTCGTATAAAATCCCGGACCTCCGCGCGCGGCTCCGCACTCGATTATTATCCGGAGCGATTACCGAATATAACAGTATTGCTATACTGAACCAAAACGATAGCTTGTCTTTCGCAGCGATTACCGAGAGACTTTTGTGGCTCGTGTCAAGTCTCCTTTTGGTACGAACCGTGGCTCGCGGAACGGAGAATTTTTCGGCGTTCGCAAATCATCAAATCCGTGGCTCGCGCACTTGCGTAACCGAATCAAAGACATTGTAAGGCTGCGTTCGGGGAGCGCACTATTAGCGCTATTTGGTTATTCTATCCTTGTTCTACACTTGATGAGCGATAAAGATAGCATGATGCAATAGCGCTAATAGCGCGCTCCCCGAACGCAGCCAATATATTGTAAATATAGACTTATATTTCGACTGTGTATATACTATAGATTTAAAGACAATTTCTCGAATTAAGCCTCTCTTCCGCGCCTCATCTCCGATTTCTTCCTCCGCTCGCGCACAAATTACAAATTAACATTGATCTAATTCAAGATAACAGATTGGAAGAAATAAAGTAAATATTTTTAAATTGAATTCTCTTGCGTAGTAGTATATATGCTATTTACATTTAATTACATAGGATAATTCTGTTATCAAAATTGAAACTTAAAACAAAATTTAATAAAAAACCAAAGCAAAATTTAATAAAGCATTTACCATTATTTACATTAATATTGTTATGTTACCTCCACTAGTGAGAAGACCAGTACCAAACCACGGATGTATAACATCATAAAGAAGACTTTTTTCGATGTGTTTTGTGCTGTTTAATATTGTCTGAAATTACAGAAGATATAAAGTTAAACGTTATTTAATTCAGACGCCATTTAAATAATTAATTAATTGATTTCAAGAGTATTTTAAATATTCAATCTTCTCTGACAGATGAATAAAAAGATAATCATCGTTAATTTTGAATATTTAATTATTTCCGACTTTTAACGATTAATCATATTTTTTCAAAATAAAAAAACAAGAAAATAAACATCTTATCGTCAATATATCAATATTAAAAAAAAGCAGAATAATATTTTTCTCATACTTCACCTCAAAATCATTCGGATGACGAACGGATATTACAGGTAAAAAGAATAACCATATTTTTAAAATGGGATAAAACTCGTCAGTTATGGTAACCAGTAACTTCCATTGTTTTTCTAAAAAATGTATGTATATGTTTGTTATTACGTCCTGCGAATTTCACGATTTCCCTTAATGCCCGATCTACAATAGCTGTAGTAAGCTGTAGTAAGCCTCAAGCCGTAAGAAATTGACCAATTACAGGCGAATGTGAGGAAAATAATCGACTGTGATTGGTCAATTTCTTACATCTTGAGGCTTACTACAGCTTACTACAGCTATTGTAGATCGGGCATAATAGCTATTTGCCTAGGCGACGAAGCAACCTTCCAGAGTAAAGTATTGACAGACGGGGCATACGTGATCGGATTTTGTCTATCAACCTTGTCTGGCCTATAACTATAAACCCGGCGACACGACGCGCCAAAAGGACCTGAATCACAGACAGAGTTGATGAATATCTTTATTGCATCGAGCGAGCTTTCTAAAATTGCTCGTACGATGTTTCCGACAAACAGAGACAAAGCCGAGGACAAAGCCTAGGACGTGTCTGTAAATACACGTGGCGGAAGTTCTGTTTGCCTTGTACCTACTATCAAGATTGAGAAGTATGCATTGTCTGTCGACATAAAAACAGGGTCGCGAGATAAATGAGGAACCTTAATAAAAGAGAAATCGGCGAAAACCGAAAAACAAATGCGTCACTGGAAGAACCGATGGGTTACACCCCCAATAAGACAGTGAGGGCCTTACAAGAGGGCTCACCAATGGAAAACCGGAAAAATCGATAACCGTCTCTAGCTTTCTAGGATAGGCAAAAACTTAAAATCTACCTCTTGGGTGAGAAACATCTCGCCCAATAAGAAATCCCTTAAATAATAATTAGAAACATCCCGCCAACCAGAAATCCTTTAAACAAAAACCAGACACATCCCACACGAAATCCACCCTTTCCATCCTTCGAACCTTCCTATATAAATCGCGTCTATTGTTCGGTATAATTATAATCGTGGTTCCATTCGTTTCGAGTCACGATTCCACGTTTAGAGTCAGTGCGAGAGATCCGACGAAACATCAGTCGCCCCGACTCACCTACCGACGAGACCCACGTCCATTTTGGGGAGAATTCCAAGAACTCATAAAGTAGTAAGTCCTGTGCACATATATATATATGTATATACATACATGTCGGTTCCTTTTTTTAATACATTTTCGTGTACGGGAAGTCTCTCGGTTAAACATTAAACGTTAATCCTTCCAACCCTCCACTTCTCTTCACTATTCCGAATTAGCTGAGTTATCAGTGGATTCGGAGTAATCTTCTTCACTATTATTCCCGGATTAGCCGATTCATCGGCAGATTCGGAATAACCTCTATTATTCCCGGATTAGCCGATTCATTGGCAGATTCAGAATAACCTCTATTATTCCCGGATTAGCCGATTCATCGGCAGATTCGGAATAATCTCTAATATTATTCCCGGATTAGTCAATTCATCGGCAGATTTGGAATAACCTCTATTATTCCCGGATTAGCCGATTCATCGGCAGATTCGGAATAATCTCTATTATTCTCGGATTAGCCGATTCATCGGTAGATTCGAAATAATCTCTTCTGTTATTTTCGGATTTGGCCGATTTATCGGAGGATTCGGAATAATCTATTACTTCGAGTTAGCTGACTCGTCGGTGGACTCGAGGTATTGTTTTTGTCTCTCTAATCTCCAAAACCCGAGGTGACTTTCCTGCAATTAGTAGGCTTAAGTATTAACAATCCACTAATCTGTAGTGGATTCGGGTAGTCTCACCCCCAAGAGGTCGCGAACCGCCGCGAGACATATAAGGAATCGTCGGAACAAACGGGCGCGAAGAGAGCTTGACTTAAATTCTCTCAGGAATCAGTCAACGCAGGTCCTCCGCGACTCCTCACTCCATCGCCTCTACCAGCTTTTACGGAGGAACCCTGTTCGTCACAGGAGAATCGCCCCGTTGTTGCACCTTCTCGCCCTGTTGTCGCACTTTCTCGCCCTGTTTGTCACGTGGCCCCTTTTTGCGTGGTCCCCGTCAATTCCGATCCCGCCCCCTTGCTAGAACCTCCCAATTCCCCTTCCTCTTCCCGAAGTCCGTCACCGACCTCCTCGACCGCCTCGACTCTCGATCTCGAGGAAGTAGTCGTTCCCGAGATGATTACTCTTGACCAATTATTTGTTTTAATACACACACCGCACCTCTACAATTAGTTTAATTTTATTTCAATAGCGGTATCCCTATTTTTCTATTCATAAATTCTTGTCTCACCCCGTAAACATCTCCATATATTTCGTTTTAATTGTGACTTAATTTTAGTTTAACACACACCACACGCACTCTTACACTTAGCTAAATTTATGTAACTTTATTCCTTAAATAATTGTGATAATAGCGGGCAGGATGGCCATTTCCACATAGGTTTTCCCTTAAAAATCCTGCCCGATCACTTCCGCACTTATGTACCACCCGAGAAGAATCCACACACGTTACACACATATCCGACATCACACTTATAAATGTATTCAGTTTATCTGCCTAATTCTTATTTATTGTTCACCTAGCTTATATTATTGTAATAGAATATTTTATTGTAATAAAATGTTTAGCTTATGTTAAATGTTAATTTCAAACTGCATTGATTTATAACTTAAAGACCTCTAACCCTACTCTTCCACCGCACCGCTCACGGAAGGCGTCCCATACAGCATGGAATATGCAAGAAATGTGCTATAAACAATCTATAAATATTTTAATATTCCACGGGTCATTCAGAATATTCTGTAGAAGTTCTATAAATATTCCATAAAATTTTGTCCATTTGGAATATGCATAGAATATTCTACAAATGTCTAATAAATATAGTACATTTAAAAAATGCATAGAATGTTCTATAAATATTTTGACAAATATAGAATATTTGGAATATTTACGGAACATTTTGTTAATATTCTTAAACATTATAGCATGTGCTATAAATATTCTGAAAAACTTTTCTAGAATTGTTACGAATATTTCAATAATAATCTGTGAACATTGCAATGAACATAAAATATTCAGAATATTAATAGAATATTTTTTACATATTAGTAGAATATTTTTAAAATAATCTATAAACATTTTAGGAAAAATATTGAAAAATTATTCTATACAGGAATATTTAAAGAATATTTTGGAACATTATATAAATATTCTGGAAAGCATTAATAAAAACTTTTTAGAAATCCGAGACCCTTGCGAGCTAACGAAGGGGAAGCGTAACGAGACCGCGAGAGAGTCCCTAGGTAGGAAACGCCGATACTCGAGAAACGGTCCAAGACTGGCACGAGTGTCGGCTTGCCGACGTTTAATGCCCAAGCCTGGCCCAACTATTACCCGAATTTGGGTAGCCGCGAGGCTTGGCAAGCAAGTGCCGCCCAATATTGGGCCAAAGCTTAATAGCCAATCCTTATTCTTTATCATTATTATTAGATTTACAATTTTCTTTTTAAAAAAATAATTAAAAATATATAATTTTATAAAAAAATTTCATAATGAGCCGGGACTGGTTTCTGACATTCACCCGACATTGAGAAATATTATATCATATATCTAATTCAAATTTTATTACTCTTTTAAACTGAATTTGTTTCTTAAGATGATTTTTGAAAAATTATATATTTGCGCTGGTTATGGCATATGTAGATTATACAGGGTGTCCGAAAAATCGCTTACTCCACTTCGGGAGGTGATTCGGGACCCAAAAACAAGCAAAAAAGTTCATACAAACATAGGTCCGGAAATGAGCCGTTTCCGAGTTATAGCCACTTTTATGTTCAAAAATCGTAATTTATAATCCGCTTGGCATCCCTCTTTCTTAATTATTTTTTAAATTAAAAATTTTTATTTTTAAATATTTTTAATTTTTTTAATTTTAATTTTTTTATTTTTTTTTAATTTTTCAATATTTGTAAATACGATTACATTATTTTTAAAAGAAATCAGTTGTTTTCACAGCTATTTGAAATCAGTTGTTTTCACGGCTATTCAAAATCAGTTGTTTTCACGGCTACTTGAAATCAGTTGTTTTCACGCCTATTCAAAATCAGTAAGTAAATCACGGCTTTTCAATAAGTTTCAAATTATTATTTAACAACACCTTACTTTTAGGTTGTATCTAATCTTTCCGTATTCATCAATGGATCGTTTAAGTTTTAATGAATTAGCTGATATTTAAAAATAAAAATTTTTAATTTAAGAAATAATTAAGAAAGAGGGATGTCAAGCGGATTCTAAATTACGATTTTTGAACATAAAAGTGGCTATAACTTGGAAACGGCTCATTTCCGGATCTATGTTTGTATGAACTTTTTTGCTTGTTTTTGGGTCCCGAATCACCTCCCGAAGTGGAGTAGGCGATTTTTCGGACACCCTGTATATAACGCTTACATCAAATTAAGAAGTAGTCTACCACGTAAGGCAGTTGGCTCACGATCCAGAGGTCCCGAGTTCGAATCCCACCAAGGTAAGTGTGTTTTTCAAATACGAGAAAATATTTATAATCATAGACTGCATCTTAAGAAACAAATTTAGTTAAAAAATAGTAATAAAATTTTAAAATAAATAATTTTTTTTATGTCGGGTGAATATTAAATGTATACAGAATATGCGATATCCCATTTTTAATGTTCCTAAAATAATCTATAAATGTTCTATAAATATATTTTGCATATATAAAAAAATTATGGATTATGCGGAAAAATTTATAAAACATTTGTAGATTATTCGAGAATATTTACAGAAATTTCTAAGGACATTCAAAGCGGGACATTACACGTTCTTTGCACATTTATAGATCATTCATAGAAAATTCATGAATATTCTAAAGAATATTTATAGAACATTCATGGAATATTTCATGCTGTATGGGGTCCTACCGTCGCTAAGGACGTTGACTCTTCCTGAGCCATCGACAGTGCGTTCGGCTCGCGCCACGCACCTCAAAGCGTGTACTTGCGAGCAATATTCTTAAGGGTCTAGTTGCGTTCTTCCTTACCCCGACCCCTCTGGTTAGCCTTCTCCTTGCTTCCCGGATTTTCATATCCTAATCTCAGGGTTGGACGTAACATGTTTATTATGTAAATTTACGGAAATATTAAGCGCGGGCGAAAAATCTATTCCCCTCTCCCCAAACTCACTAATTAATTAGGAGCACCAATAGAACCCCATAAAACCCAATTTTCAACCCCATAGTAGCCATTTCCATAAAATTAGTAAACTTTTGGTACCAATTTTATCAAATTATCAACAAAAAATTATAAAAATTTTGGCACCGGTTTCAAGAAAATCGATCCATTAATAAAAAATTATCCATTAATGAAAAATTAAACTTATCCTCCAAAAATTTAAAAAAAATTTGGCACTGGTTTCAAGAAAATCAGTTAATTATAATTATTATTTCTCGAAATTTGAATAATTTTCAAACTGGCTTCCAAAAAATCGGTAACGAAAAAGTAAAAATAAAAATAAAAATAAAAATTATTTAAAAAATTTAGCTTGATATCTCAACATTTGCGAAAATTAGAGTAATCATGTACATTTTTTAAAAACAAAAATTGGAAATTTTTTTATTATTAGCAATTTTTCTAATTCTATTTTTTTCTTTAGTTCTTTCTATCCTTACTTCATATACTTCATATACAATTCTTTAATTAGAGATTCTTTTAAGATTCAGTCAATTAATTCCCCAAAAATTGGAAAAATTTTGGAACCGGTTTCCAAAAAAATCGGTAACAAAAAATTATACACTTTGTGGTACTCCCCAGGAAATTCTACCCCTACTTCATATACTTTTGGTAAAAATTTGGTCCACTAACAAATGAGTAGGTGTGCGTAGGTGCGTATGTTGCGTGCGTGGGTGGGGGGGGGGGGACGTAAAACAAAAAAAAGCCGCGACATTTTCATCCCCAGAAAATTCTACCCCTATTTCATATACTTTCGGTAAAAATTTGGTCCACTAACGAATGAGTAGTTCGCGTACATACAGACAGAAGACGGTACTTATATATATAGATATATATAGATATTGATCAAAATATGTATGATTGACTTTATCGTTATATTTAATGTACCTAGATAATTCATTGTTCCTCAAATAACTTCAATAATCAGAAAATGAATGTTTATTGCTTGAAAATATTTACCTATAAGCTTAATAATTCTTAAAAGTAGTTAACACGTGCAATAATATCGAGAATTATATATCTCAGAGAAAAATGTTTGCAAATATCATATTTAAAAATATATGGGCACAAGTGAATATTTATTTACGAGAATATTGTATGTAAAGTTATGTATGTAAAGTTATGTATGAATATTGTATGTAACTTACCTCGTGAAACAAGATATTGAAATGCATTTCCAACAATCGGATAACCCGATGGTCCTGGTATAAGATTGATAAGTCGGCCTTTTTGTCCATAATAATGCACATAATAATTAGATATCAGTAGGATAAGGATAAGTAATAGCAATATAATAGTGATCATTATCGGCCGACGAAATAATTAACCAGTTTAAGCAAGTTTTGTTCCCTTCTGCTGTCTTCTTTTATTGTCTAAAAATTCAATTAATTAGAAATCAACACATAAAAAGAAGGGGATAGAGCCACAACAGCGTGTTCGTGCCGTAAACTTTTAACTAAAATAATATTTTGTCAAATGTTTAGTCTATTATCAGACCATCTTTAATGTGATAAGTTAAGATAACACAAAGACCGGTAAATAAAAAAATAAGAATTTTAAATCACAATAAACGCATTAATCGCATTAGTTCTTATCGCTATATAAAATTCGAATTGAACGCTCATTTCTTCAATGTATAATATAAAAGTCGAGGAGTAAATTGAAATGAATTACGGATTCACAAATACTTAATAACATGTCATCGAAATAAACGAGTAAGAAAAATATTTTCTGAATATGTACATTAAGTATCGTGATGAGGTGATTATGGTGTTCTATGTAAAGAGAGTCATATTGTAAAATTATCACTTATAATATTGTTATTAGTTGGATATAATATCATTGACATGTAACATGTTGTTATTTGTGTCCGTTATTTATTTCAGTTTATTTCTCGGCTCTTATACTTTGAAGAAATAGGATGTGTGCGTTCGATGCAAATTTTATATTGCTGTAAAAACTAATGCGATTAATGTAATGTATTGCGGTTTTTATTTTTATCTATTTGTTTACTTTATGTATTATCTTCACTTATTACACTAAAGATGATTTAATAACAGACCAAAACGTTTGTTAAAGTATTATTTTAAATAAAGGTTACTAAGGAACACTCTGTTGTGGCACTATGCTTTCTTTTTATGTGTTGATATCTTCTTTTAGTTTTTAAATTACACAAGTTACTAAATATGTATTTACGGTTTTTATATTTTAATTACGTTTGGTAAGTAAAAAGCGTGTTTAAATACTTTATTAATACTCTACCACTAACAAATTTTAAAGAGATATAATGTATTATTTATTTTATTAAAGAATGTGCATGTGCACAACAAACATTTAAATTTAGTAAAAATTTATCGTTACTATAAAGTGTGTCACAATAAATTGAAGTTCTTATATTAAACGCTTGCGAGTAACTGATCAGTTCTGGTATTGACCTATTGATTATTCGTTCGCTTTTGTGATGTTTTGTTTGATCATTTGAATGACTTGAACAGTCTTCGATAATTATTATTAATAAGTTTTTTATAAAAATTTAAAAAAAAAATTGCTTATATAAGCAATATTAATAATATCATCAATACAAGGGTTATCGAAATGGTTAGAACCATTACAAATGTTGCATATGATTTGCATGATATTACAATGAATGAAGAGGTTAATATGGAATGATAAATGTTTCGCATCTATTTATTATACAACGACCTGAAAACTTCTTCAACTTTTTGCGATTACTTTTCTTAGTGCTGCAATGTCAGCACAAACAGTATATAATATAATACATTTTATGATAAAAAAAAATTGTTTTGATATTGTATAAATTGTGGTGATTGCATCACCATCTCTCCAACCGCCGAGAATGCTCTAGAGTCAAGAGTCTAGAGCTCTAGAGTCTAAAATCTGGACGCTCATACATAGAAATATCAAAAGACACGGTAGTGTCTCGCGCCAAGTACACATGCAGCGCGAGACACTACGGTGTATATTTACGCGAGCAGGAGAATTTTTAGTATGTCCTATAAACTTTATAAGATTTTCTTGTACGGTTGCAATTTCTGAGAGCTAGAATGCGCTATCAAGCCACACTGATGGATTGAGAAGGTGATGACGCGTGGTTCCGTGCAGAGTGATTACTGATTAGTAATTCAAATTTAAGCTCCGTGATTCGATTCCGGCCCGGCATTGATCGTCTCGCATATACCTCGTTTAAAAGGTGGATTTCTTGTTTAATGGGAAGTTAAAGATTAAAGATCTATATGAATTAATAATCCGTTTAAGAGTTTAAAATGTTGTTGTTGACATATTGCAAGTGATAGACGGTAAGAGCTTAGTACCCAGCGTCATTTTAAATTACAAGAAAAAGATGCATTGAGAGAGTAAACGAGCGAGATAGTGCAAGAATGAGAGAGTGAATTGAGAGTGCGAGCGAGATAGCGCGCGTTGTATGCATGAATCAGGAGAGCGAGCGGGAGAGTGAACGAGCGAGCGGGAGAGTAAAAGAGCGAGTGAGATAGGTGCTCATTGGCGCATTGCTTTTTTCCGCGTGTTTAGCGGTCGACGACGTTATTATATTTAGCGGCAAATTTGACAGTATGATGATTGTTCGTTTTAGTGGTACAAGTGATACAAGTATTTTGTAAATCTTGTAAATGTGAACAATTATCCTTTTGTGTTTTGTGATTTGTAAATTGTGTGTACATGTTGTGACAGGAAATATAAGCGTTAGTGAAAATAAGATTAGTATAGTAAAGATTAATATAAAGTACGTTATACCCAGTAAACATCAATTAATAACATTTGAAGAAAAGTATTAGAAGCAAGATATAATCTGATTAATGAATAATAAAAATAACAAGAATAATAATAAAGCTTACATACATATTTGTAAGTGCAGAATGGCGAAAACTAAAGCTCCTTTTTTATATTTACTTTCTTTAATAACAAAATATTCCGTTCACACCATATTTAATCGCACATGCGCGAGAGATTGGATCTAAATTAATTTCAACAGCATAAAAATATTATGAAAGGTATACATAGGTACATCAAATCTCTTTATGGAATTTAGATATATGTAATCGTAAACGAGTAATCACAAAACAATTTATAAAACGCAACACAACGAAGGAACACGAAAACGAAAGGAAACCAGCGAGACATCGTATGGGACAACAGCAGAAAAAACATATAGTAAATATTTTATTATTTATTTATTATTTATGTGTCATATGAAAATAATCACATATTTTCGCAACAGTCGTATAGTCCATTTCATTTATTTTGTATATTTGTATGATACATAGTTATACATATATGTATATAACCAAATAATAAAGATTCATTTATAAAGAACAAATATGTTTTTCAATCAGGGACTCGCAATTCACTCTTACAGGTTGTAATACAAATCATGTAAATTATAAAACTAACAATCGAAAAAAACGCATATTCAAACTAAGCAAGCTCGAACTCTCAGAGACCATTTAATTAATAGAAGAATATAATAAGATGTTATGGTGTTGCATTAATAGATTCTAAGAATAATATTTATAACTCTGTAAAGCGAAATAAAAACCTGAAAATTTAAAATAATTTCTTTTTATTTAGAAAAATACTGCTACTTTATTCTTTACATTGATTGATGTCAATGTGACAGTACAAAATTACCTTTTTCAAAGAAAGGTAAAAAAAGGCGCCAAGTACACGCGCAATGTATGTTGTAAATCTAAAAATCTTAATTGGTAGTAGCTTTATTTTTTTCTAACAAAATAATTCACAAAATTGCGTTACCTAACTCAACCCAAATGATATGTATAGTAGCTTTATATTTTTCTCCCTAACAAAATAATTCACAAAATTGCGTTACCTAATTCAACCTAAGTGATACGTATTTCAAAAAAAGATGTGAAATCTTTAAATTGCGCCAATTGCAAAGAGAATATATATACTTTGAAAAATAATTGTTGTGCAACTACTTTTAAAAAATAAAACAAAATTGTGTTACCTAACTCAGCCCAAGTGGTATGTATCTTTGTATTCCTGAGAGTCTTTCTATCAACCCAAGTGGTAGTAGTTTTAATTCTCCTTGATAAAATTATAATATTACAAAGAATTATTTTAATCACAAAAAATTAAAGAGGTAACATTATAAAATAAAAATATTTAATTAAAATAAAATAAATAAATTTTTCTTGTAAAAAACTTGGCGCTGCTTTTTTAAGGTCAACCCAGACAAACTTGCATAGGTGCATAAGCATATGCATAAAGAGATGGATTTTGGTCTATTTCCTTTTGCACATATACATATAAACCAATCAATTTCTTACGCTTATGTTTATGCGCTATGCAAATTTGTCTGGATAAGAGTTTCCGCACAAGACTCTCGATCGTATGATAGCGTAGCGTAACGTAACGTTTTAACGCACAAGAAACGTATCGGTTAGAGCCTCCGCACAAAATTTTTGTATAGTAACGTAACGTAGATCAACGCACAAGAAACGTATTGACGTATAAAGCGTCATCTACAATGGCAGCAGGAGTATACAGTAAGACGTCCCTGGTAACCATATCCGATAGAAAACGATTAAAAACGGCTATATCTGTATCGTTTTTAATCGTATCTTATCGGTTCTATCGTTGCATATTTAGAAGACAGATAAAACATTAATCGAATCAAATCGGTTTCTATCGTTTTAGGTCCGAATAAGAAAATAACTATACAAATTTTATAGTTATGAATCGTTTTCTATATGTACAATTATTGCCCGTCTGAATCAATCGTATATACACGATATAATATGTATCGTTATTTATGGTAATAATTTTACCGTATGCATTAATACGGATATATAAGAATAAAATGATAGACATCTTATCGATATTTATATGACTTAACCGAACCGATACATCTATCGTTTCTTATCAGGATTTTCTGACATACAACTTATCATCTTCTTTATGGCAGCAAATCGGTTCGTTTTCTATCGTATATTTAATGATATAAATTGAATCGTTTGAAAACCTTCTACTTTGTATATGTTTGTATAAAGTTAAAACGATAGACATCTCGTCGATATTTATACGATTTAACCGAACCGATACATCTATCGTTTCTTATCAGGATTTTCCGACATACAACTTATTATCTTCTGTACGGCAGCAAATCAGTTCGTTTTCTATCGTATATTAATGATATAAATTGAATCGTTTGAAAACCTTCTACTTTGCATATGTTTTTATAAGGTTAAAACGATAGACATCTCGTCGATATTTATACGACTTAACCGAACCGACACATCTATCGTTTCTTATCAGGATTTTCCGACATACAACTTATCATCTTCTGTACGGCAGCAAATCGGTTCGTTTTCTATCGTATATTAATGATATAAATTGAATCGTTTGAAAACCTTCTACTTTGCATATGTTTTTATAAGGTTAATACGATAGACATCTCGTCGATATTTATACGACTTAACCAAACCGACACATCTATCGTTTCTTATCAGGATTTTCCGACTGACAATCATCTTCTGTACGGCAGCTAATCGTTATCTATCGTATATCAACGATATTAACCGAATTGTTTAGAAGCAGCAGACGGAAAAAATTTCTATGAAAATCATATTTTGTGAATACCCAGACAGCACCAAGTCCAAAATCGGGACATAACACGTCTTTTAGATGCGTTTTAGACGTCTTATGTCCCGCTTTTGGACATGCGTGCTGTCTGGGTATTCATAGAAATTTTTCGATTTTCATGCATCTAATAATTCAGATATATGAAAAACTATGAATAACTACAATTTTTTATACTTTTTCACAGAAAGCTATAGATTTTTATGAAAAATTAAGTTGAATATACTAATTTCTACGCGTGCTGTTTTTACGCCAGAAGAGCTGAATCAATTTTGATACTTTTTTATAGAAAATTATGAAAAATAATTTTAACTATATGTTAGATAAACTTTCACGGAATTTTTAATAATAAATTAAACGCCAGTCTGTAATTAATCTTAATTTATTAGAAATATATTTTATATAAGTGTACAAATATGAAGAATTATGAACAGATACATTTTGTTTTTTTAACTGATAATTAAAGTGATATATTAATATATAGTTATAATGTTTCAAATTGGTTCGGCATTGTACAAAGAAATTTGTCACATTTTATTTCGACGACCACAAGTTTACGTTTTATCAGCTGAATCGGAATTATTTTTTCATCTTGTGCTTCGTTAGTAACTTATGTAACATATAATTTATTCTTAATTGATTGACCGCAGGCATGGTTGTCAGAACTTTACAAACGACAAAGCAACATTTATTTACAATAATAAAACTTAATATTTCGATAATTGTATCATCGTCTAATTGTACTACAGAATCGTTGGTTTTAATAGTTTTACTGTACGCTGCAGTGTAGAGCACAATTCCGCTAAATATGCACCTTTCATATACATGTACCTCTTTATTATTCATGAAATTCTTATAATAGTTACTATGACACTTTAACAAGCTATAATATTTATCCGCATTTTGTACTAATTTTGGAGCACCTGAAAAGCACCTCCCAAGTATTTTGCAACGTGAGTTTCTGATAGAATACCGTAAATAAACGATTCACTAATTATATTAAAAACGATAGAAACTGATATATAGCTGATAAGATATTTACGATAGGATTCCAAGTATTTTGTAACGTGAGTTTCTGATAGAGTACCGTAAATAAACGATTCACTAACCATATTAAAAACGATAGAAACTGATGTGCAGCTGAGAAGACATTTACGATAAGATTCCAAGTATTTTGTAACGTGAGTTTCTGATAGAGTACCGTAAATAAACGATTCACTAACCGTATTAAAAACGATAAGAAATTTTTTTATCGTTTTCTATCGGAGATGGTTACCAGGGGTAAGCAGTAAGTTATTGACTAATGGGATTTTTACAATTCAAGAATAATCGACTGTGATTGGTCAATAGAATAGCTTACTGCTTACGTCTTATTGCATAGTCCTGCTGCCATTGTAGACGACGCTTAACGCCGTAACTGATACGTTTCTTGTGCGTTGACCCACTACGTTTCGTTACACTACGTTGCCATACGAAAGTCTTGTGCAAAGGTTCTAAACCTTAAAAAAGCAGCGCCAAGTTTTTTACAAGAAAAATTTATTTATTTTATTTTAATTAAATATTTTTATTTTATAATGTTACCTCTTTAATTTTTTGTGATTAAAATAATTCTTTGTAATATTATAATTTTATCAAGGAGAATTAAAACTACTACCACTTGGGTTGATAGAAAGACTCTCAGGAATACAAAGATACATACCACTTGGGCTGAGTTAGGTAACACAATTTTGTTTTATTTTTTAAAAGTAGTTGCACAACAATTATTTTTCAAAGTATATATATTCTCTTTGCAATTGGCGCAATTTAAAGATTTCACATCTTTTTTTGAAATACGTATCACTTAGGTTGAATTAGGTAACGCAATTTTGTGAATTATTTTGTTAGGGAGAAAAATATAAAGCTACTATACATATCATTTGGGTTGAGTTAGGTAACGCAATTTTGTGAATTATTTTGTTAGAAAAAAATAAAGCTACTACCATTTAAGATTTTTAGATTTACAACATACATTGCGCGTGTACTTAGCGCCTTTTTTTACCTTTCTTTGAAAAAGGTAATTTTGTATTGATATCATGCATTTTGTAGTGATAAGCAAGTATCAGCAAAAAATTTCCATTTTTTATTTTTTAATTATTCACAAATTGATAATAACAACGAATTAAATTTTTATTAAATTTATATATATATATATATATATATATATATATATATAAAACCTCTTATTTTTTACAAATATACATATATGTGTATTTATATTATATAGAGAATCGCTATAACATTAAATGTAATAATAGTTATAATATAGAACTATTGTCTTCTATTTTTGAAATTTCTTAAATATGTATTAAATACGTATTTATTATATTTAATGTTATTCTTGTGAATTCTCTATGTTAGGTAGATATAAATACACATATATATCGTATATATACATATATATAATATTAACATATTTTTTAAATCATGTTTATCTGCAATAATTTAATTATTTATATTAAATTAATTATTATTTTTAAAATAAAAAATTTACCTGACAATGTGATTATTCCTTATCCACTAATTAATAATTTTCAAATAAGTAATAATTCATGTATTAAAAACACATGAAGAATATAAAACAATGCGAAACTGGAAACTACTGGAACAGATTCGGGTCTGGACTAGTTATTTATTGGTTCGGATTTCTTGACTGCTTGAACAGATCGACTGAGAAAAAGTTTATTATAATGGACCATTTTCCCGAAAATATTACATACATGGATCCAACTTGTATCAAATCTATGAATAATACGTGATTGTATTGCGCGCCTCTTCCTCGAGATCATATGGTAGTAGCCCCTACTATGTACCGATGTACCACAGTTTTAAAGTTCTAAAACTTTCCGCTAGGGTTAGCTTCCCGTTCCGTTGGTCATTCTTTTACTTTGTGCCGATTAAGACACACGCGTGTTTACGAGATTCCGAAGAAAATAGAAGTAAGGAAAGTTAGAGACGGTTCCTCGAGTTCGGAAGACGGCGAGGAGGTACAGAAAGGAAACGATAGCGACGGTTAGGTAGCGTTCGTCGTTCTCATATGTGTACGGTGTCACTTACATATGTCACATATGTGTACGGTGCGAGGTTATGTGCCGAGTGACGACGAACGACGGCTACACGAAGCCGGAGACCGTCGTCGTCGTGACAATGTTTGACGCTGCACTTCCACGGCGTTCCCGCACGTTCGTGGGAAACAGGTGAAGTGAAGGGAAGCGCGTCGTTGTTGCGAGTAATCGCGAGCACCGCGCGCGAGACATCCTCTCGTCGTCGCCGTCGCCGCTGTGTCGTGATCATCACGACCATTACGTTACGGTCGTGATCGTGGCTCACCGTCGTCATCCTCCTTGCCAAGGAGGCACCTGACGGTTAGACGAAAGTAACCGAGCGAGACGCAGCAGCAAGATATAAAGGTGTCGTCTATATCGACTATATGTCAACGCAGTAATGCGTAAAGGAAGGTTTCAGGTGTTTTGGTCCAACCAATTCACCTTGAGAATGCAAATTGAGAAACTTCAATTGTGCATAACCTCATTGCGGAATGTCCTACGATAGCCTAACCATCGGGCGGTAGTGACTTCAAAAAGGTAAGACGCATAGGCGAGATTCAGGTGTCTTGGTCCAACCAATTCGCCTTGAGAATGCAAATTGAAAAATTTCAATTGTGCACATAATCTCGCCGCGTAACGTCCTCCCAACTAGCAAGTTGGGTCGGGGCGGTAGTGATCTTAAAATGGTAAGATGCATAGGCGAGATTCAGGTGTTTTGGTCCAACCAATTCGCCTTGAGAATGCAAATTAAAAAT
Organism: Temnothorax longispinosus; assembly: GCF_030848805.1. Taxonomy (NCBI): domain Eukaryota; kingdom Metazoa; phylum Arthropoda; class Insecta; order Hymenoptera; family Formicidae; genus Temnothorax; species Temnothorax longispinosus. The sequence goes on along the minus strand of NC_092367.1, from coordinate 14,636,396 downwards.
TTTAATTGTGCACATAATCTCGCCACGTAACGTCCTTTCAACCATCAAGCCCGTTCGGAGCGACTTTAAAAATGGGGTAAGATGCATAGGCGAGATTCAGGCGTCTTGGTCCAACCAATTCGACTTGAGAATGCAAATTGAATTTCAATTGTGCACAAAACCTCACCGCGTAACGTCCTCCCAGCTATCAAGCCTGTTCGGGACTGTACTGACTGTAGCGACAAAAAAAAAAAAAAAAAAAAAAAAAGATTTAGTCTTGGTCTAACCAATTAGACTTGAGAAGGCAAATTGAGGAACTTCAATTGTGCACATATAATACGCATATGCAAAGCCAGGTGTTTTGGTCCAACCAGTTCACCTTGGAAATGTGTGATTGATAAATTTCAATTGCATACATAACCTTTACTCATAACATCTTGTTTCAGGGGGATTCCGGCTCGGACCGTCGCACGAGTCGGACGTGTATGCGAGTCGCTCTCTACCGCTATCGATAGTTGCTAGGTTATAGTTGGTGTCGTGTTGCCTTTCCGTATCGGCCTGGGGTGAACCTCTTATTTGGGCGGGTGTTATATATTTTTGGTGGCTCCCCTCTCGGAGGGGGAGCGATATTCCAGGGATGAATTCTCCCGTGGACCCGAGTGATATTAACGATGATAAGCACGTGCCGATGGACACTTCACAGTGCAATAAGAGGCCGAGGTCGAGTATTTCGGAAGAAAACTTTGACGAGTTTGCTAAAGCCTGTTTAACGTTGAACGACCGGCTCGAGATGATGTGTGCCGGGATTACTAAAAAACGCGCCACGTCTGTGGATCAGATTAATGACGAAGAAAGCTCGACGGATTTACAAGTGCTCTCGCCCCCGGGGAACGAGATGGAGGTGGACAATACGAACTATGATAGGGGTGACTCTATGAACTGTGATATTAACAATAAAACGAGTGTGACGACGTCTCCGGTAGACGAAGATATTAACAATAATAGCCAGTACGAGCGTGCGCCTGTAACCTTGGGCGATCACGTGAACAACAGCGACGAGCGGCATGATACGGACGTGAATCTCATGTCGAGGATTGAAAAGGAGATATATACAGTTAGCGAACAAGGATTGAAGAAGTGTGTAAACAAGCCGGAATTCCAGCGGTATATTAAGTTTGACGAACACTATGAAGGTAAAGCTAAGATTACCGTTAGGCTTGAGCCACAATACGCCGCTACCAGAAAGGGCATGAATGAAATAAAAATCTGGATGCTCCTTTCTGAGTCGAATATTTGCCCCACAGCCGTGGAAATGCTAAATCACTTCTCGGCTGAAGTGGAATTCGCAAATGCTACGGAGGCCAACCGCGCGCTTAAGATTATTGAAAAATTAAGGGTTTCAAAAATAAAAGCATATATTGAGCAACGCAGTATTATTAGCAAGGGCGTTGTTGCAGACTGGCCGGCCGGCATCCCGGAGCTTTGGGAGGTGCTGCAGGATAGGGCTGATATATTGAGTCTGGAAAGAATGTATCGGAGAAAGTGGGACGTGGCTACTAGAACATCATCTCTCATGGCCACGGATAATATTATGATAACATTTAAGTCGAAAAGTATTAGAAATCTGAAAATTTTTCAACATGGTGTTAACCTCAGAGTAAGGCCGTTTATTCCGCAAACTAAACAATGTTTTAATTGTTTTAAGTTCGGTCATACTAAGTTGGCATGTAAAAGCGACACTCGCTGCATCGTGTGTGGAGATAAATCACACGGTGGTGCCCAATGTGAAAAAACTATGAGATGTTTCAATTGTCATGGTCCGCATAAATCAACTTTCCGTGGTTGCCCGGTGTACGAGAAAAACAAGAATATAAATAAGGTTATGGCGTTTAACAATATTTCTTTCTACAGTGCGAGAAGGCTGGTGGAGAGAAAATCCCCGCCTACAGATAGGCCTATGGACAGCAGGATAGATCCTACTAGTTGGCCGGCGTTACCGTCGCGGAGGACGAGGCCTGTGAAACCGGAGGCACGCGAACCAACGCCGCGTAAATTTTCTTATTCTAATAGTGGCCCCCCGAAAGTTAGAAGCGAAACGAGGCCTAAATCAAGTGGAATTGGCAACTATTTTGCCCAATTCAATAGCCATGAAGAAGATATTTCCGCGGACAGAAGAGGATTGGCCTTATCTGGTAACCGAGGAGCTTCTTGGTCTCAGGTGGTGCGTCGTGAGGCTGGAGATGCGGTGCAGCAGGATGCTGCTGCGGCGGGTGAGTTCATCGCGGGCATAATGTCTATCATAAAGAAAGCCCCATTGGCTAGGAAAGGCCTGATTGAGGCATTAACGAGGGAGGAGCACGAGGCATCTCTCCCTACAAGTGGCGTTGCTGGTAATGGTGCCAAGAAGGATGTGAATATGGAGGATAAGCGTAGGTATGGATCGCAGAGCTATAATAGCGAGGGAAGGACTCCCTCCCACGAGAGAACATAATTTAGGCTCCTTCTGTGGAATTGCAGAGGATACCGCAGTTGTAAGGAGGAACTAGCCCGACACGCTTCGGAGCATGACATTGTGATTTTAACAGAAACAGGATGCACCCCGGATAGCCGACGAACAGACATGATTTCAGACCGACTTTTAATGCTATTAGGGGAAATGGCCTGGATACAATAATGCCCATAACACCCTATGGAACTGTCCAACTACTAACGACAATGGTGACTTGGTACATGAAATTATAAATTTGATGTACGCCGCATAAGAAAAGGGGCGGAACGGTACGCGATGGAGGGCCTTATTCGCCTTTTGCGGCGAAGAACGCTTTTTTGAGGATCCTCCAGGGTGTGCTCTCCCGCTTCCTCCGTAGATGTGTGCCTAAATACCACAAACACGTCCAGATCACATTGATGTTGCTGAGGAGACAACGGAGGAGGAGCCCGACCCCACCATCTGATCCCGGTGGGGGACTTGTTGGTGCGAGTGAGAGAGGAGTCGTGGAAGGCAATGCAATTATCGATCGAACGCGATGCTCAATACAAGGGCACTTTCTGTTTTGATACATTCTATGATCGAGAGGCGAGACTGCCGTGGTTTCGCAAGTGTGAGATGCGAATGCGGATGTGATTACGAGGATACACACCACGTTATTTTGAGATGCAATAAAGCTACGCGTAGAGTGATTTGAATTGACTGTGTTTTGATGGTGATAGAGACACGAGACTATAGTATATGGTCATTATTAGTTTTAGATCAATTGCGCCAAATAGCCTAACGCTGAAGGCGCCTAACCGTCCTCTCCCGAGGACAAATTGGAAAAAACCCCCCATCTTGTTTCAGAATATCATCAGAAAGGTAAATAATTTCGACCAGACTGCCAATCGACAACTCTGACTGAGGATGGTATCTAAAATTTTTTAGAAATTATTGCGGAAAATATTATCCGTAAATATATTGGTTCAACCAATATATTAAAAAACAATCCGAGTATAACTCGCCTTGAAACTATTAGAAAGACTATTTTTCCTCGAATACGAATATCCTTACAGGCGATATTATGATGCCAATAGGAAAAGCTGTAGTCGTTATTATTTGGAAGGTCGTTCTTACGACAAGGATTTCTTAAGAACTAGTGCGTATCTGTTCCTTAGTCTATGCCTTAGTACGTTTAGCAGCGATCCTTAAGATGAGGTTTAAAAAGACGCTTGTAAATCTGCTTAGCGTCGAGACGGTAAGAGTCGTGATACAAAGAGTCGCTCTCCTGTTTGATTGTAGATATGTTCAGAGATTGCATTTTGCCTGATAGAATCCTAAAACCAGCGGGTTACAAAGATCTTGTAGTCAGGCGGGAAGACGTCTTTGTAAAAGATCTTCCCTTGGAGGAGCGAAAGGTCCTGCTGAAAAAGTTATTCAGGTGTCTTGGTCCAACTAATTCGCCTTGAAAATGCAAATTAAAAAATTCCTCCGGAAAACTTATACGGTAATAATAAATCCACTAAATATGAATTTGGAGGTTAAATCTGTTTTAGACAGCACTATTGTAAGACGACGAGCGTATGTAGCCCAGTAAAATAACAAAATTTGGAGGAAATAATACTGACTGGGCTGAAACTTTGTAAACAAGCTTGTTTTAGGGTACTATTTAACATATTAAAAGTCCCCACGTGTAGACGCTACGTTGCGGGCAGAGGAGAGTCCAAAAGGTCCAAAAAATTAGTTTTTCGCAAATAACTCGGAAAATATCAACTTTACGGATATTTATGTAGATATCAAAATTGTAGCTTACAAAATTCCGCACAATTTCGTTTTTTATTCAAGTTTGTACGACCAAATAAAGCAGAAATAGAATTTTTTTAAACACCAGTAGTTTTGTGACGCAACGAAAACGCGTACGTGCTTCGCGCATTTTTTGCTAATATCTCGAAAATGGACTTTTGAATCAAAAAATGTTTTAAATAAAAGTTGTAGAGAATTTAATTACGAACAATTTCGTTTTTTATTCATTTCTGTACGGTCCAAATTCGCCGAGTTATTAATTAAAAGACAATTTTATTTTATGTTGATAGTGGATGTTTTGCATGTAAAAATCAGTATTAACTCTGAAAGTATAGGTCGTACACATATAGTATGTATAATGAAAGTTAAAGAGAATAAAATTTTGAACATGTTGATGTATGCATGAATCCATTTTGGTAAAGATAGCTTGAAGTTAAGAGCAAAAAACATGAAAAAATGTCATTTTTTAGTGCATTTTAGAAAATAACTTTTTCTAATTGGTTGGAGGCAGTAATGTTATGTATTTTTCTTGAAGATATTTTAATTATCTTTAAAATGAGACGTCGTAGACCTTTTTTCATTAAAACGTTGATGAATTACAGGCGTTTAAATATTGAAAAAAAAATCAATTTTTGTTAAATTAACATTTTAGTCCAAAAATATATGGATAATAATTTTTCAAAAATTTATTTTACCTTATTTTCATTACTTCATATATATATGAACGTGCTGGAGTAGTATAAGTCCTTCGCAAAGTATGTTTTATTTAAAAAAAAAGTTCATGAATATTGCTGTATTTTTGATAAATTGTGGAAAAATTGCATTATTATTCCTTTTTTTGTAAATATCTCCGTTTCTATTAACTTTACGAAAAAACTTCAAGAGACCGAAATTAAAGCTGACAAAATTTACTATAAAATAGAGTTTATGACATGTAATTTTGAATGCATTGTGATGGGAAACTAGCGTTTTAAAAGACAGGTAAGTTTACGTATGTAGCAGATCATCACTATGAGTCGCCTAAAATGATGAAAAAACGTGTCCTTAACATTTTTCTGTACCTATTGAAATGTCAGAAGTTATTCTTGGGGTCTTTCTGAATCGTTTGGTACTAGGCCGATATTTTTAGGATACATAGGTATTAAAGATTGAGAAGAGTCCGAAGTCGGTATGCAACGCGCGGCGTGGCAAACACGTTACCACTCGTTTTATTTAAAAAATCATAACTCACGAACAAATTGACGAAGCTTAATGATCAAACACGCAAATTAAAGCTAAAAGTAGTGCGAATGAGAAAAAAATATGAGATAATTATTAATTAAATAAGAATACTTAATTTTGTCGCCGCAAATTTAGTAATTTTTAAATGGTACAGAAGAACTTTAAGGACTTAAAGAATGCTAGAAAAAGAATTTCTGAATAAGAAAAAGCGAATTTGAAGTGTGACAGATATTTTTTATGTAAAAAAATTAATTTATTATATATTATTATTATTATTATTAATATTATTATTATTATTTATTATTTATTATTATTATTATTATTTATTTATTATTTATTATTTATTTTTAATTTTTTTATTAATTTATTAATTTTTAAATTTTTTTTTATTTTTTTTCTTAAATTAATAGCATGTAAATGCAAATCAAATTGCACCGGGTCATGTAGCTGCAAAAAGGCAGGGTTAAGATGTTCTGACCTCTGTGCTAATTGCAAACAGAACGGCTGCCTAAATATGTTCGTATCTGACAAAATGAGCGATTCCGAATCGGATGAAGACTATTCAAATAGTGCAAATAAAGAAGAAGAAGAAGAAGACTAACAACTAATTTCCATCGTATCTCTTCTATGGCGGTTATAAATTATTTAAATATTCATATTTCCACGATTTTTCACTGTACAGAAATGAATAAAACACGAAATTGTTCGTAATTAGATTCTCTACAACTTTTATTTAAAACATTTTTCGATTCGAAAGTCCGTTTTCGAGATATTAGCAAAAAATTCGCGAAGCACGTACGCGTTTTCGTTGCGCCGCAAAACTACTGGTGTTTAAAAAAATTCTATCTCTGCTTTATTTGGTCGTACAGACTTGAATAAAAAACGGAATTGTGCGGAATTTTGTAAGCTACAATTTTGATATCTACATAAATATCCGTAAAGTTGATATTTTCCGAGTTATTTGCGAAAAACTAATTTTTTGGACCTTTTGGACCCTCCCCTGCCCGCAACGTAGCGTCTACACGTGGGGACTTTTAATATGTTGAATAGTATCCTAAAACAAGCCTGTTTACAAAGTTTCAGCCCAGTCAGTATTATTTCCTCCAAATCGACAAATTTCGAGTCATTTTACTGGGCTATGGTTGAAAAACCAAAATTGTGCGGCAATCAATGAAGCACAGAACGACTGCTGCCATTGCTGAAATTGCAAGGGCCTCGAGTTCTAGAAACTCGTGAGGCCGTCTCGCCGAAATCGACAGAGGCCATACGGTCAATCGAAGGCGAGCGAGCAGAGGCAGATGTACAGTCAATAACAGAACTTGTCCTCTCAAAATTACATTACCGGTACGTTACCGGTTGGAAGCCGGAACAAGCGCCTACGAAAAGAAATTAGTTGTAAGTAAGGTTGCCAATAGACTGGCACAGCCTAAATGTCAATGAGACAACTCATATATACGAAAGAACCGCAATAGCTGAGCAGGTAAAGATACAGATTCGTAACAAATAGTACAGCTATCGAGAAAGCAGGCCATTCCGAAGTATCAGCCAGTTTCAAATTAATTATTTCGAGAATTATCTTGTTCCCAAACCTAATAAATTTTTTACAGGTTAATCCTTAATCTGAAAAAGCTTTATAAGTTATAGCTTAATAAATAAGTTACCAATATGTTGAGCATCTTAAATAAAAGACAGAAAAAAGGTCAAACAAATTCTGGCTAAAGGATAATTCTTGGCGTCGATTGATTTGAAGGACGCATATTAATTAATTCACATTGCTGATTCAGACAATATAAGTACTTGAGAATTTTGTTGAAGGTGCTCTTTATGAGCTAAAGTACCCGTTTTTGTGCAAAACACGGCTTCGTACACTTTCATAAAAACTATGAAGCCAATCTCTTACCTAAGAGAATTGGGCTACTTATCCGTTAATTAATTAATTGGATGGCTTCTTCTTCTAGATGAGACATATACGGTATGTTTGAGAAACATACAAGAAACATGCAGTTTTCTGGAATCACTATGATTCATAATGAGTGAGAAAAGGAGAAAAATGAAGCTGGCGACCAGAGATATGATTCTTGGTTTGATTAGGATACGAGTACCTAAAATTAGTGAACAGCTTATAAATCCGAGGCAATTACACGATATTCCATTCGAGAATTTTGTCAGGTTCATAGGAACCTTAGGTTTATGTTGTGTAGCCTTAAAATTTGGTTCGATACACATGAAGTATTCTGAACAAGAATAATTGTTGTGTTGCAAAGAAACACGAATTAAAAGAGGTTTTTTTGACTGGTGTTTCATTAAAAGTTTTTTCTTTTCAAATTTGCCTTAGAAATACATTTGGATGCGTTACCCTCCGGTTGAGGTGTTCCTTACCAAGCTCAGCGGATTCATGGATATCGGAATGCCATATCAACTATCTTGAGTTCTTATCAGTGTTTTTGGTCTTAAGTAACTCGCAAAAACTCAGAGGACTGAGGGGGATGCAAAGAGAAGGATCTTTGGATCTTTACATTGTATATACGATTCACGAAGAGCGTCGAAAGATCTTGAACCGGAAACGAAGTTTGTGTTATCAAATACGGTTTCTTTTTGACGATAGTACAGAGGTTTTGTAAACCGAACATCAATTTATTTGCATCTTGAACCAATTCCATATGTTTGCGTCATATCTCGTGCATAAGCGATTGAGAAGCGTTAGTTATTAACGCGTTTACTTATTTCTAAAAACAATTTCAATTTTTACGCAACTCCTCCGTTCGCGACTATACTTGGAGAAAAAAAAAAAAAAAAAAAAAGTAAAATTGGAAGGTTCGAGAGATATTGAAGTGGCCCCTAAGTGGCCGGTTCGGGCATGAGGCCCAGTGTACTTAATAATCTTGGATTCTGATTCGTTTTATTTAGAACCGAGTAAATATTTTCTGTGGTTTCTTGACAGGAAGTCATATCCTCTCTGGAAGAGGATTATCTTGATTGTCGGGACGCTGCCAAAGAAGCGTCTGAGCTAAGAGACGACAGACATCATGTTTTCTTCACGGATTGAGCTCTTGATTAAAAGGTTTCAAGGAAGTAAAGCCTCTTATGGACATGTCTGATAGTTGTACATAATAATCTTGGATAAGTCTTATTATTATAAAATCCAGAGGTGGTGGTGATCATAGCACAGAAAGATGTGCGCTGCTCTAATGAGCCAAAGATCTGAGTTCAAGTTTGACCAGAAATCATCGACCTTTATTCGCCACCTCAGAAGAACTTATTTAGTGAACAGGTTGCATATATATATAGGTACACCAACAAACGCCTTGGAGGTTAATCTCAAGTTCTGGTCTAAGGTCTATTGCACACAAGATGCGAGAATGAAGATAAGTTAGAAAGCTGCATCCTAGCATGCCACTGGCCAAAATATGATTCTGAGGATCCCAGGATTGTATTGTATTGGATCATGGCGCTGGGGTGATATGAAGTCATAACGGTTGAAAAACTATCTTAATAGTAGTAACGCTGTTTGACAACGTAAGTAGAATTGACACGGATGTGACCAGTGCATATAGCACCTGCCATGTTTCAACTTCGACCGCTAAGCGAAGTGACGTCACCATAGACGTTGTTAGAAAGGCGGCAAAGTGGTCGAGAGTGTTTTGCGAAGCTAAAAAAAAAAAAAAAAACCAATTAGAGCCGGGCGCAGTAAATGGTGCGCAGGATAATTTTAATAATAATTGAAATATATATTATATATAATTAAAATATATAAATATATCGCTAAATCCATCCTTAGTTATACAAATTAAGGATTTAATTGTCCTTGTGTTTAAATCCTTTGGTTAAGTGGATATACGCTAAATGCGGTTAAAAATTGTAAATGTATAAATTTTTGTTCCTTTCACGGAATCTCAGGCATAATCTATCTGCCGTAATAACTTTAAACAGCTACCATATGATCTCGAGGAAGAGGCGCGCAATACAATTATATGATTAAACGAACTTACCTGTAAGTGAAGTTCTATCATAATTGTATGAAGCGCCTCTTCCGAAGAGATCGGTCCCACCCAGTATATACCCAATTCTAATATTATTAGAACCCTAGATATTACGGCAGCACTTTAAATAAATGACCAACGGAACGGGAAGCTAACCCTAGCGGAAAGTTTTAGAACTTTAAAACTGTGGTACATCGGTACATAGTAGGGGCTACTACTATGGGTGCATTCGGGGAGACGCTATTAACGCTATAAACGCAAACGCTATGAACTTCGTTCGAAGAGCCAATAGCGCGACAGCGATAGCAAGCTCCCCGAACGCAGCTTAAGCGCCAATAGTATTTCGTGCCTCACCTCGAAAATAATAGCGAAAATAGCGCGAGTGATGACGTCACGCTGCCTTTACAGTGACGTCATCATCGTATATCACAGCGCCACAAAGCGTCTCCTCGAACAGTTTTGGACGATAATTGTGCTAATAGCGTGCTCCCCGAATGCATCCCATATGATCTCTTCGGAAGAGGCGCTTCATACAATTATGATAGAACTTCACTTACAGGTAAGTTCGTTTAATCATATAATTATAATCGATATAATTGTATATATTTATTTTTGTACAGTTATCTTCAAGAAATGACAAGAGATGATACATCTAATATTTGTAAATAGATTTCTGTTAGAGGATCTGATCATGGATTAATATTTTAATACTGTTTCTGATTGTTATCGGAATGAATTAAAGTATGGTTTTGTATTTTCATATTGTAATTATTATATTCAAGTCATTAAACTATTCATGTATTTTTATTTTCCCTCCAAATGTTTGCGAAAACTTAACTATTTAGTAGAGCTACATAATCGAGTAGATGAATTAAATATTATCACATAACTGAATGAATTAAAATCACAGTCCTTATAAATACAATGTAGCTACAATATATATATATATATATATATATATATATATATATACACATTATAAAATAGATTATAATATATATATATATATATATAATCAGCTGTTTTATAATGAATCAATTGTACGATGAAACAAAGTTATTTATCTGGTTATAATATTTACAGTCCTTGAATCTGAATCCTTTAAACAAAATTGGACAATTCGTTGAATCTAAGATCAGATTTTAGCTTTCTTCCTATTTTTATCCGACACTGTATACTTGTCGTAACTTTTCGTTGGATCAAAAGGTTCCCATCTACTCGCTGGAAAAATGTGTGTTTGTTCCTCTCGTACCATGATCTAATGAGAAAAATAAAAAAATAACATAAAAAAGAATTTTGCAAAATATTCTTTTAATAATAAATACCTAAGTAAAACTTTTCCGACATGTGATTCCTCGGTTTCGACAGAAGCATCGTGCATAATACGAATATCATCGTGAACGTCAAATGTGAACAGAGGCCCGCTCTTTCCTCGTGCCTAATCGCAATATTACATACATTAAAATAACATGCCAACATTGTGATATTGCTTCATAAGTTTTATCATTTAGTATATTTACCTTAGTTACAATAAAATCAGTTACAGTTGCAGTAAAACGTATAATATAAGATTCTCCTTGACAACATTAACTGATCTGCCATTACTGTTTTAAGCTCGCTGAATTCGGGCCTCAGAACTTCTAAACATCTCTGAAGAACCTAATAGATAGAATTACTTGTATGTGAAAATTTAATTTATGCAGCAGAACATTATATATCATGCCAATGTTACTCCAAAAGTGACACTGGAGTATTTTAATAACTTAAACGTTCTCTAAACCACTGAGACACCTTTCTTTCACCTTTCTTCATTATAACACTCCGACGATGGTCAGATCCATCCCAATAACTGAATGTGATCTCAATTTCTTCTTCCTTCAACGCGTTCTGCTTTCTATAGCCCATTTTTGTCTCAATTCTTCCCTAAGTTTATTTTCCTCCTCGTCCCTTTCCCTACTGGCAAAAAACATGTATCTACATCTGGATTTTTCTAAATCTTCTTAATCGCAGGGCCATCAGATTGCACATTTTCTGACTGCGGGGATTTTTCGGCATTGCCTTCGTCAGAAGACATCTCAGCTTCATCTTCGTCTTCGTCCAGATTAAAAGACAAAGCTTGAATCTGTCTCTTCTGTTTGTTCTTTTCTGTCTGCTTCGCCGCTAGTGCTCTTTCCTTTTCCTGCTCTTTTTCACGTTCCTTCTATCAAAGCATAAAATACACGTACAAAAATACAAATTATGAGATAATCAGGATCATAAGAAGATCGTAAGAAATTACTTGTGGGTATCAGGATTCGTGAATATTCGCTCAATTTAACGGCGGATTTTCTCTTGCATTCCGCGTGACCGACATGACCTCTATTAAGCTGGACCCCCCACCAGCGCAAATCAAGTTCGCACTAGGTAAAAAATTTAGTGCTATTTAGGTGCTAATTAAGTGCCCTATTACTGTAAGAGCAGGCACGAACACGATAACTAGTGCCCCTTGATTTGACTGTGGTTTCTGGTAGTATTTCTTAAGCAGAACAAAAAATTATATAGGTCTTATGTAGCGTGCTTTAAACAGTTAAATACTTTTAAAAAGCGTCATCTAACCTATGTAGGTTAGTGGCGCGCTTTAAAAGTATTTAAGTGTTTATAGCACGCCACGAACCCATGTGGCACCTCGTTTCGCATGGAAAGTGTATACGTTAACTTTTCATGCATGAATTTTTAAATAATATTTCAATTGTGTGTGTATAAACAGTACACACGTAAGCGGAGGAGGGGCTACCGCACCTCCCCCGAAAGCAGGGGGGAGGTGGGGGTGAACCTCGGTTCGCTTGGAAAGTGTATGCATACCTAAACTTTTCATGCGTGGAAAGTTAATATGAATTTTTAAATAATACTTCAATTGTATGTGCATAAACAGTACACATGTAAGTGAAGGAGAGGCTACCGCACTTCCCCCAAAAACAGGGGGGGAGGTGGGGGTGAACTTAGGTTCGCGTGAAAAGTGTATGCGTGAACTTTTCATGCGTGGAAAGTTAATATGAATTTTTAAATAATACTTCAATTGTGTGTGCATAAACAGTACACACGTAAGTGAGGGAGTGGCTACCGCACTTCCCCCGAAAGCAGGGGGGAGGTGGGAGTGAACCTAGGTTCGCGTGAAAAGTGTATGCGTAAACTTTTCATGCGTGGAAAGTTAATATGAATTTTTAAATAATACTTCAATTGTGTGTGCATAAACAGTACACACGTAAGTGAGGAAGGGGCTACCGCACTTCCCCCGAAAGCGGGGGGAAAGTGGGGGTGAACCTAGGTTCGCGTGAAAAGTTGAAAACACGAACATTGTCATGAAAGTTGCGTTTTTAAGAGATGTACAATTTTTATTTGGAACTTTTTGTTCTAAAATGTATATTTATTTATATAGATAATTAAAAAATATGCAAACAAATTTTTTTTAATTTTTATTTAGAAAATGACCTTTGCGCCAATTTTCATTGACATATTCATAATTAGCATATCAAAATATAATATAATCAATTAAAATATAAATTCTATTGAATTTACGCCTCAGGATCAGCGTCTGACTCTTACTGCCCTGACTTCTCATTTATTCAAAACATAATAGTATACAAAATTTCAGAACAATCGGAGGTATGGGCTTTTCGGCCACTACTATATACAGCCACTCTTATTCAGCCACAAATGTTTATAATTTGCACACGTAACTAAAAGTCCTGCCCAATGCTGAGAAATGCTCCGAGCGATCGGAGTATTGATCAAAGAAATATCTCCGCCAAGTAAAGTCGGCGATACGAATACTAAGTACGGACATTCTATGTCGAAATGTGAGACACTTGGTGGAAGCACGCATATGTCAAATAAATGTAAGATAACAGTAAAAAGAAACAATCTTGATAACCTTGATAACCCACAAAAGTTAAATACATTACGCATATAAATTTAAACAAATAATTTAATTTAGTAAATAAATTTAGTTGACACTTTACCCCAAGGATAATCTCCACACACATTTTCGGAAATTCGTAGAATTTTTTCAGTTGTTAGAGAAAGAGAAGTAAGTAACTCAGTTAAAGTAGAATCCATTGAAGAAATAATATACCTACTTATTTTCGGTCCACACGTTGATTCCTGTATAAACTTTTAAGTATTGTAAGGCACCCACAGCAATAATTACCGCGTAAGATGGTATTGGTGTTATTTGAGAAAATTCGTATACCTATACGCATTCGTTTGAAATCGATGTTAAAGACGCAGACATTAAAACTTTGAAATCTATTGGTGCTATAGTGTAATAAATATAAAATATATGTCAATAAAAATTGAATAGAGAAATTTTGTTTCAATTTGATTAAGGCAATATTTGTATAAGAAAATATAGACGTATCTGGAAATATATAATTACGTTGTCTTTGTTGACGCGTTTTATTTTGTTTACTAACTTTTATATTACTTTTATTAATAATATAAAAATATTTAGTCTGAAATGAAAAGAACGTTTTTCACGTATATAAAATATTGTCTGTGTTTAAATTCTTGCCTTAGCAGTGTACATAAATTTGACAGATGGTGTGTCTTGACATGGAAACATGGCTCCTGCGTATGTGTGCTAAAAGATTTGAAATTTTTATTTAACATACGTTGAAGTAGAATAATTTCTCAATTTATTTTACTAGTATACCTTGTTGTTAGACAATAGGAAGGAATGTTTACCATCGGCAGTTTGCTCACGTGTTAGCCAATATAATGCAGGAGAATTTGAACTTGTTTCATACTCAATTTGAATTTTACATCTGAAAATATTATATTAGGGTGTGTATATCAATTACTTGCTTTTACAATTTCTAATATCTGTATATTTACATTTACAATTTCGTTTTATATTTACCGAATATTAGAAAATTGTATAGTATCTAAATGAATAGTAAATTTACTTCCAAAAATACCACAATGTCCAATTTTATGTTTTAATATATATCCATTAAAAAAATTGTGACCTTTGATATATCAAGTCGGTAACTATCTAAAATCTAATTGTCTCATTTTATATGTTAATCAGAACAAGTTATTGAGATCTCAAAATCTTGGGTACTTGCAACTCATGCGTTCGCGTAAAAGAGTCACGGTGCGGTCTCGCTTCGCGTGTACTTGGCGCGAGACATTACCGTGTCTCTTGACTCTGCATCGTGATGCGAATGAAAAAAAGTTCTAGCTGTTAATCTGTGAAGAGAAGGAGAAAGAACTGGAAATACATTTGACGCCGGTTAAACAACTTTGCGGTAAACATTACCTATTTGTGTAAAATTAATCATTTCTTACCCGCTTATTTGAATCGTTTTATTTCAACAATTTATAAATAATAATTAGAGAAAATCAATTAATCCGATACTGAAAGTTTAGTTTTATAAAAATGTTTTTTGAAAAACTTACAATTATTATAATAGATATTTAATCAAAACGTGATAAAAAGTTTTATTTATGTTGAAATTATCTTTTGAATCATTGATTATTCTAAGTGCTATTTTAATTTGAATATTATGTTTGTATATGTTACAAAGTCATCGCGGCTGACCACTGTACATATATTTTATACATTTATTACATTTTATTTATATTTTCATTTTGTTCCCGATAATGACACGTGTGCAAAGTGTTACTATTACAGTGCTATTGACAATTATTGTGTAAGCGAATAAAACCTTTCCTTAGCTTTTTATGATCTTTATTAAGTCGATATTTGTTTCAAGGGCTTGCTTTCGTTTTACAGACAGGGATAAATTTTACACGAAGTGGCTGAGCAGGGCGAAGTACCAAATCAAGCTGCATCTGAACATTCTTTAAATAATCAATAGGCTCCAAGTAGAAATTGTGTACCAGAGGAGCTATCATCGCCTTCATTTCCAGCATAGCGAATCGTTGACCTTTAATTTGGTACATATCATAATCTGTTAATATAAACATGGTATTACATATCAGAATATAAAAAAATACAGATTACCGATGCAGTTACGTGGTCCAGCGCTGAATGGTAAATACGAATAAGGATGACGATTTCGGATTTTTTCAGGCAAAAATCTATCGGGATCAAATACTTCTGGATTTGACCAAAAATTAGGATCTCTGTGGACTCCGTAAATATTAAGATGCAAGTATGTTCCAGCAGGTACCAAATATGAGTCTAAAAAGCATACATTAATTAAGATTTAGAAATAATTAAGCTGTATTAAAATTTTAAAACTGTTTATACATCTAATACAACATAGAAATAGTTGCCTATAGTTTGCATCATAAAAAATATAATGTAATTATTATTTAAACTTTATTAAGCCTTACTTGTTTAATATTATTTTCTGAAAACATTGCATGTTGTATTAGATGAAACTTTGCATATAAAATTTTGAAATATTGATTAGAAAGAAACTTATTGATATAGATATACAAATTTTTAAATCTTTAAAATATATGGGAATATTGCTTTTTATATTTTTATGCGTATTTACTTCATACATTTGATGACATGTTGCGTAATATATTTAAAAATATATACAAAACAATTGGTTAGATGCGTACGTAATTTTACGTCTTCCCCAGGAAGACGTGATATGACATACACGCTGGGATATAAGCGCAATGCTTCCTTTATACATCTCTCCAAATATGGTAGGTCTTGCAACAATTTCATAGTAAACTTCTGCCCATTCTCTTGCAAAGCAGAATCAATTTCGTTCCTGACACGATCCTGTTATCATCATTGTTAATTAAAAGGCGTTTTTTTGCTATCGTGATGTTTTTACGTAAAAACGAATATATTTCAGGAATATTTATTTCACAAATGTTTTGATTAATTCATTTGAAATATGTGTATGTATAAATTACACTTAAGATATAAAAAAAAAACATTTGAAATATGTGCATACGCTTATTATTTAGTTCGCGGGCATATTTTTCATACACGGTTATTCGAAACAATCTTATTGTCTTATCCTTGAAAATTGTCAATCCTATTGTTTAAATTGTGTACATATACACATAAGCACACTAAAAAAACATTTTAAAAAATTAGATATTAATTCATATTATTTAATCCTCCGTCCGTATACGTTTTTTGCATCTTCGAAATGTATACGTGGGTCTATCACGTTTATTAAAATATCTTTAAAAATTTGAAAAAAATTACGAAACATTGTCTACATTGTAGTTGACGATTTTATAATCATTTTGATTTGTTTAATATTTTCTAGCAAGCTCGCAAGTTTTATAGTTATGAGCAGATATCATTTACGCACGGACGCCGCAGACACGCGTATACAAACGGATCCATAAATAACTTTTAAAATTAATTAATTTCTTTGCTTAGGAATGGTGACTCATATTAGACGATAGGTACCTGAACGTCCTTATGCTCAGCTAATAGTGCCGAAATGTAGCACAGACCCATCGCTGTAGTATCATGACCCTATAATCGTATACATTCAATGTATTATATATATCGATAAATCAAATAATGAATAAGAAAGGTTACAAAAGAAATTATGTACCTCAAACATAAAAGTATCAACTTCCTCCCTAATATCTGAATCCGTCATAAGGCCATCACGAGATGCTGCTATTAGAAGATCCAACATTGCAAGCCGTTTTCTTCGCACTAAATCAAAATATGTTAACATGTCTGTATCAAATTAACAGCCCAATTTTTTTGTGACATTTTTATTACATAAACTTAAACACATTAAGAATTTAACTTATATGTATAATATTCATGAGTTGTAAAATATAATTTATGATATTAAGCACCAACCAGATTTAAGGAATAGCTACTGATTACATTAATTGGGAAGGTCCGGTTGTCTACATTCTCGATTGCCATCAACAGCTTCGTTTGCCTACAAGATTTTGCCGACAGCTTTGTTTGCCGATATTCCCGATTGCCTACAGAGTGATTGCCTATATACAAGCATTATTGCGCACATGTAATAATTAAAAATACGTATGTGCGTTTGCTCACATGGTTTCATTACGCACAAACACATTGCACACATGACTTTATTGCACACATACACATTGCACACATGGCCATATATTGCACGCATAAAATAAGGAAATTATATTAACATTTTGCACACACGATTATATTGCGCACATACACATATTGCACATATAACTTTATTGCGCACATATATATACGCACGGAAAAAAAGGATTTGCTACTATAGCAAATCTATATTCGTTAAATATGAAACAACTAACATTTTTTGCTGCAAGACCTAATTAATTTTGCAATAATAGCAAAACTTTTTGCTATTGCAACAAAAAGTTTTGCTATTACTGCAAAACTAATTAGCTCTTGCAGCAAAAAATGGTAGTTGTCCCTATTGTAGCAAATCCTTTTCTTTCGTGCGGATTTCCAACTTTCCACGCGAATCGAAATCCATTTCACCCCTACTTATAGGAGCGAAATGGGGTCTGTTATTGTACGAGTTTTTAATATGATTACCATGTGACGCGAGGTCCATATCCCACACCCCTATGTGCAGCATGGTGAAACAAGGTCTAAGCTAGTATGATTCTAAATTGGTTTTAACTAATTACCACGTGAAGCGAGACTCATCCCACACTTCCATTTGCATTTAAGTATGACAAGATTCGAGATCAAGCGTGCAGTATTCAGCTTAAACAGTATATTAACGTCAATATTGCTAATAATGATATCTATTGATCGTGGAACGTTTTATGCACTTTTCCCGTATTTTCTGCTAAAAGTATTTTCAGAAATCACTTTTACATTATGGCGCTACAGTTATCGAAATCTTGCCCATACAATTAGAGCAATAACTTTATGTGTGCAATGTGTATGTGCGCAATAAAGTTATGTGTGTAAAGTGCATGTGCGCAACAAAGTCGTGTGTGCAATGTGCATGTGTACAATAATGTCATGTGGACAGTCTGCATGTATGCAATAAAGTCGCGTGTGCAATGTGCTTGTGCGTAATAAGGCATGTGCGCAAACGTACGTTTCATATCTTTAATTATTACATGTGCGTAATAATACTTGTAGGCAATCGGGAATGTCGGCAAACGAAGCTGTAGGCAAAATGTTGCGAGCAAACGAAGCTGTTGATGGCAATCGGGAATATAGGCAAACGGAGCCCTCCTATTACATTACGTACTTCCTATCGATTCTGCGTCATCTCTCTTTGCCGACGTGTCGTTATCAAAGCTCTTCAAGTATTGACCATTAGTGCGATCATGATATAGCTTTCTTTCAGCAATTATCTATGTAAATACAACATTAATGGTTTCTCCATAATAGTTATTTGTGTAACAAGTGTCGTAAGATGAAAATTCCCGGGTGCGGAGTTTACGCACGAGCCTTCGGCTAAACTCCGCACCCAAGAATTTTCATCTTTACACACGACTTACACTCCCTATTTTATGTGGCAAGTTCCTGGAAAGTGGTCTATCACGCACGCGTAGCGTGCGTAATGGGGCACTTTCCATGCACGTGTTGCATAAATATATTAGGTACATTATATATATATATACCGGGTGTCCGAAAAATCGCCTACTCCACTTCGGGAGGTGATTCGGGACCCAAAAACAAGCAAAAAAGTTCATACAAACATAGGTCCGGAAATGAGCCGTTTCCAAGTTATAGTCACTTTTATGTTCAAAAATCGTAAATTTTTATTTTCAATTTTTTTTAATTACAATTACCAAATTCTTTCAAGTTTCTGTCTACATTTCGAAAAGAAATGTACACATTTTTTGCTACATTTCGCTATTCCCGGTACATCTCGATTTGGAAAAGACTGGATGTATAATCTTCTTGCCTCGGGAGCATTACTTTGAGCAAGACCATACATAAGATGCATATCAGCTAATTCATTAAAACTTAAACGATCCATTGATGAATACGGAAAGATTAGATACAACCTAAAAGTAAGGTGTTGTTAAATAATAATTTAAAACTTATTGAAAAGCCGTGATTTGCTTACTGATTTTGAATAGGCGTGAAAACAACTGATTTCAAGTAGCCGTGAAAACAACTGATTTTGAATAGCCGTGAAAACAACTGATTTTCAATAGCCGTAAAAATAACTGATTTTTTTTTAAAATAATGTAATCGTATTTACAAATATTGAAAAATTGAAAAAAAAATAAAAAAATTTAAATTAAAAAAATTAAAAATATTTAAAAATAAAAATTTTTAATTTAAGAAATAATTAAAAAAGAGGGATGCCAAGCGGATTCTAAATTACGATTTTTGAACATAAAAATGGCTATAACTCGAAAACGGCTCATTTCCGGACCTATGTTTGTATGAACTTTTTTGCTTGTTTTTGGGTCCCGAATCACCTCCCGAAGTGGAGTAGGCGATTTTTCGGACACCCTGTATATAGATAGATAGATAGTAATGTGTTGTTAACATTTATAAATTATAATTTTTCTACACGATAATTATGTAATTTTTTTGTGTTTTAATAATTCCAAATAGATAATGTCTAAATATAATATTAAGTAGCATTATTACTTACTCGTTCAGTAAATCCATGTAATACCTTCAGCATCTTCTTTTGCTCTCTACCTTTCGACGTCAATGAGAATATCCAATCGCTGTGCAGCCATTGCCTCATTATTCTAAATAATAATTAATAAATGTTGGGCATGTTATTGTAAGAAAGTGATAGTATAATTTGGTAATAGTTATTTGTGTAACAAGTGCGGGAAGTTGAGAATTGGACACGAGTGCGGAGTGGACGCATGAGCCGAAGGCGAGTGCGATCACCCACCCGCACGAGTGTTCAATTCTCAACCCGCACGTGCTACACACCCTATTTTATATTACAAAGTGCGTGGAAAGTGGCCCATTATTGCGCGCGCGTCATCTGTGCGACGGATGGCCGATTTCATACACGAGTCAAAACAGTGCGGTAATGTAAACATTACCGCACTGTTTTGACTCGTGTATGGAATTGGCTATTTGTCGCACAGATAGCGCGCGCGTAATGGGCCACTTTCCACGCACGTGTG
Organism: Temnothorax longispinosus; assembly: GCF_030848805.1. Taxonomy (NCBI): domain Eukaryota; kingdom Metazoa; phylum Arthropoda; class Insecta; order Hymenoptera; family Formicidae; genus Temnothorax; species Temnothorax longispinosus. Next base: position 14,615,903 of record NC_092367.1, on the reverse strand, counting down.
ATATAAAATATATTTTTAATTTCTTAATATATTCTTACAATTAGTAATATTTCAATAATCATATTAAAAGAGAATACATTTAAACACTAATACAATTATGCTAGAGAGATATATAAAATCTTATATATATAGTATAAGCATAGTACAATTTTTTAACTATTTATTCTTAAATTTATTTTTATCTATTTTTAAATAAATAATTTAACACATACATGTAATTCATAAATTTTTAATTAACGAAAGTAATAATTTATCTTTACATTAAGTATTGTATTATTATACTTACGTCTTCATATAATTATACAATACGAATTTAAATTTTAATTAAAACAAAATATTGATATACAGTTATTTATTACATCTAAAAAACATGAATTATTATACCTATAAGCAAGAAATTCGCCCATCCGATAAACCGCTTCTCGATACTGCTGCTGGAAATCACCAAGGCCTCGTAGAGAAGTGCCCATGGCAGTTTCTACAAACGCATTTGTAAAAGTATCATGATAATATTATCATATATATTTTAAAAGTATCTGTGGCTGTCGAAATTTTACACGAATCAGTATCTATGTTGTGATATTGATACTTACAATTTAAAAAATTTGATTTTGGTCTAATTTTATTTATCAATAGGAATAAAATTTACAGTTAAAATGTACAGTTATAAACACATTATACCACATATTGCATTCAGCGTATGTGCGCTAAAAAATGGTACTAAATCTTTCACAACTGTGTCTCCTGCATTTTTCAAAGATTTGGTCATGTTTTCACCTTCCTCGATCAAAATCTGAATAAACTGCTGCAATATATTAAAATGAAATGTGGGGGTTAATATCCTTCGTCGTGAATGCCATTTGGCGCCTGAAACATAAATAACATATAATAGTAAAGGCTCATAAAATTAGAAATTAATCAAAGAAAGATGGAGCGTGGAGCCGTAACAAGGTGTTGATGTTCATCTATTTTATACTTCCGTAAAGAATTATATAACGAATTGTAATGTACATATTGTACATATACATATATTCATAAGTA